>NW_006287680.1:695550-699962 GCF_000327345.1 Myotis davidii
AGCGGGAGGGGGGGGTAGAGTGTAACGTGGGGACAAGGACACATATGTAATATCTTAATCAATAAAAAATATATTAAAGTGAAAAAAAAAAGTTGACAAAAGCCAGCACTCATTCATGGTAAAACCTCTCAATAAACTAAGAATAAATGGGAACATCCTCAGTTTGATAAAAAAAAAAAAAATTGACAAAAAGCCCAAAGCTAACATCAAATTTAATAATGAGAAAGAATATGCTTTCCTGTTAATATCAGAAACAGACCACCCTCGCCTATTCTTTATATAAAAATACCAAAATCCTAGCTAATCAAGAAGACAATAACAGGGTATTAAAGGTATACAGATTGAGAAGGAAGAAATACAACAAACTTTGTCTATAGATGACATGACTGTCCATATAGAAAATGACAAACATTAAAAACAAATAAAACCCTCCTTGAACTAACAAATGATTAAAACAAGGTTATAGGATATGAAGTTAAAATACAAAAGACAATTTATTTTATATACTAATAATGTAATTTTCCAATTAGAAAATAGACATTTTTAAATTAACACCTAAAATGACATACTTAGGTATAAATCTAACGAAATATGATTAAGATTTATATGAGGAAAATTACAGTGGAATAAATCTAAGAAGAACCAAATAAATGTCCCATATTCTTGGATTGGAAGGCTCAATGTTAAGATATCAATTCCTTACAACTTGATCTCTTTCAATAAAAATCCCAGAAAAAAAAATCTCAGCAAGTTATTTTATATAGATCTGTAAATTGCTTCTAAACTTTATATGTAATTGCAATTCTTCCAGAATAGTCAAGACATTATTGATGGAGAACAGTCAGAGCACCACCATCCCTGACTTAAAACACATACTATAAGACTACAGTCATCAAGCCAATGTGGTATGCTAAAAGAATAAACAAATATATCAATAGAACAGAATAAAGAGCCCAGATTTATAACCACACAAATACAGTTGACTTATGTTGGAACAAGGAGCAAAGACAATTTAATGGAGAAAAGATAGGTGGAACAACTATACATCTGATGTAAAAATATAAACCTAGACACACTCAGAGTTTTCATAAAATTTAATTTAAAAATGTGACATATACCTAAGTTAAAGCACTATAAAAATTCCTAGAAGATAACATAGGAGAAAATTTAGGTTCAGCAATGATTTTTTTAGATAGAATATCAAAACCATGAACTTTAAAAGACAATATCAATAAGTGGGACTTCATTAAAATATAAACATTTCACTCAATTAAAGAACTTATGAAAATCCAAGCAACAGACTAAGAAAAAATATTTGTAAAAAATATATATCTTAAAGGCCTGGTATCGAAAATAAAATGAAATTAGCCCTGACCAGTTAGCTCTTTTGGTTAGAGTGTCATCCCAATAAACCAAGGTTGTGGGTTTGGTCCCTAATCAGGGAACTACAAGAATCAACAAATGAATGCATAAATAAGTAGAACATCAAATCGATGTATGTCTTCCTTTCTCTCTTTTACATTGTCTCAAGCCCATCAATAAAAATAATAAAATAAAATTAAGTAAACCTCATTATTTAACAATAGGAAAACAAACAACTCAATTGAAAAAGGGCAAAACATTTATACAAACACATAAACATATCACCAAATATATCTAGAAGCCAAAGCAACATGAAAATATGCTCAACATCATTTGCCATTAGGAATTACAAATTTAAAATAAAATGAAATACTACTACTACTACACACCTATTAGAATAACTAAAATTGGAAAAAAACAACAATACCAAATGCAGGTGAGGATGTGGAGCAACAGGAACTCTCATTCATTGTGGGCAGGAAGGCAAAATGGTACAACCACTTTGGAAGAAAGTTTGACAGTTTATCACAAACTGAAACATGTTTCCATATAATCTGTCAGTCATGTTCCTTGGTAGTGACCCAAATGAGCTGAGAACGTATGTCTACATACAAACATGCACATGCATATTTATAGCAGCTTTATTTATAGTTGCCAAAACTTGAAGGCAACCAAGATGTTCTTTAGTAGGTGAATGGATTTGCAAATCTGATATATCTACTCAATGTAATATTATTCAGTGTTAAAAAGAAATGAGCTATCAAGACATGAAAGACATGGCCTTATAGCTCATACTGCTGAGTGCATACTGCTGAGTGAAAAAAGCCAATCTGAGAAGGCTACCTAAAGTATGATTTTAAATGTATAATATTTTACAAAGATAAAAGTACAGTAATAGTAGAAAGATCAGTGGTTGACAATAGTATTTACAGAGGAAGGAAGGGATAATACATAGTTCACAGGAGCTTTTTAAGGCAGTGAAACTATCTATCTACACTAATAAAAGAGAAAAATGGTAATTGGTGTACAACGCTACCCTTTTCATTGGCTAATCAGGGATATATGCAAATTAATTGCCAACTCAGATGGCAGTTAACTGACAACAGAGATGGCGGTTAATTTGCATATGTAGGCACAATGCAGGGAGGCGAAAGGGAAGGCAGGAAGAAGCCCCCTGCCACTGACAGTGATCGGAAACCCATGGGGGAGCTAAGAGCTGGAGGGCAGGGTAAAGGCGGCCCTGGGGCCACCTTAGCCCTGCCCCCCAGCCCTGATCAGAGAATCAGGCGCCTTTGCCACCTTGGCCAGTGATAGCAGGAAGTAGGGGTGGAGCCAGCGATGGGAGCTGGGCACAGTCGAAGCTGGCAGTCCCAGGAGCTAGGGGTCCCGTGCCTGGGCCTAAAGTGGAGCCCATGATCGTGGGGCTGCTGCTGCTGCTGGTCACCGGTTGCCCGCGCCAGACGCCTCGGCCAGAGGCGTTAGGCCTGGGCAGGGGCAGAGCCTGCAACCGCGGGGAGCTGGGGGTCCCCTGCCCAGGCCTGACACCTCTGCCGGAGGCTTCAGGCCTGGTCAAGGGGCCGATCAGGCAATCGGAGGGTGATGGGGGTCTACACCTCTGGCTAAGGCATCAGGCCTGGGCAAGGGGCCGATCCTGCGATTGGAGGTTGATGGGGGTCAACGCCTGAGGGATCCCAGTATGTGAGAGGGGGCAGGCTGGGCTGAGGGACACTCCCCCCCACACACACCCAGTGCACGAATTTCGTGCACCGGGCCACTAGTATATATATAAAAGCCTAAGTGACCATTATGACTAAATGACCAGAACGACTGGAATGACCTGTCAACCTGTTGCTATGATGTGCACTGACCACCAGGGGGCAGACGCTCAATGCAGGAGCTGCCCCTGGGTGGTAAGTGCACTTCTACAGCCAACCTCCTGTGGCCCCTTCCCCTGCCAGCCAACCTCTCTTGACATTGATTGGCCCTGATCACCGGCTTGGCCGAGGGACCCCACCCGTACATGAATTCATGCACTAGGCCTCTTGTTCTCTATAGTGCTCTAATGGTGAATTCTTGTCACTGCACATTTGTCAAAACTCATAGATGATACGTCACAAGAGTAAATTCTAATGGAAACTATGGAATTTAGCATGTAATAATGCATTAATACTTTTTACTCAAATTTTCTTTCAGTCAAAACCTGCTCTAGCCCTTGCTGGTTTGGCTCAATGGATAGAGCGTCAGCCCAGGGACTGAAAGTTCCTGGGTTTGATTCCATTCAAGGGTGCACATACCTCACCTGCAGGATTGATTGGGCCCTGGTTGAGGTGCTTGTAGGAGGCAAGCAATCCATGTGTCTCTTTCAAATCAATGTTTCTCTCTGTGTGTCTCTGTCCTTTCTGTCCATTTTTTCCAATGGAAAAAATATCCTCAGGTGAGGATTAACCAAAAAACCCTGCTCTAAACACTAGTCCATTTTTTTAAATTAAATCTTTATTGTTCAGATTATTACAGTTGTTCCTCTTTTTTCCCCCTATAGCTCCCCTCCACCCAGTTCCCACCCCATGCTCTGCCCTTCTCCCTCCCACTGTCCTCATCCATAGGTGTATGATTTTTTCCAGTCTCTTCCCGCACCCCCCACACCCCGTTCCCCCCAAAAATTGTTAGTCCACTCCATTTCTATGCCCCTGATTCTATTATATTCACCAGTTTATTCTGTTCAGCAGATTTTTTATTCATTTGATTTTTAGATTCACTTGTTGATAGATAAGTATTTGTTGTTCATAATTTTTATCTTTACCTTTTTCTTCTTCTTCCTCTCTGTGAAAAAAACAATAAAATACAAAAAAATAAAATAAATAAATAAAAAAAACCTTATAACTCACTAACAAATGGTCTGTGCACTTAGGAAAACCATTTGGCAGTTCCTTATATGATTGTTAAGATCAAATTGTTAATCCTAGAGTTACTACATAACCCAGGAATTTTATTCTTAGGTACAATGCCCAAGAGAATTGAAAATATATGTCCTCACAAAAATGTACACACTA
>NW_006287680.1:701153-717791 GCF_000327345.1 Myotis davidii
ACCCAGCTGCAATTTGTTAGGTAATTTTCAGATTACAAAGGGCCAGGCCTTTCATATGCAAAAGCCTATGCACACAGCTTGGGTGGGGTGGGGTCTCAGGGGATCAACAGGGTGGAGCAAGCAGCTATGGTTGCTCCTCAGTCCTACCCTAAGAGGCCCCACGTCTCAGTGTCCCAGTGGTAATCACTGCAAGTACCTCTGAGAGAAAGCCGCCCTCTTGTTCTGCCCGATGCCAGACAGTCCAGTTTCTCTCCGTATGAGTCTGGGTCCCCAGAGACTGGCCTGGAATTGAAGTTCAGAGCAGTTGGGAGCTTGTGTCTCCCTCCTGATTAAAAAAGACAATCATGTCCTCAGTTGCCAGCCCTTTCCACAAGCGCCTCCGTACCTCTGCACTTTACTTCCGCACCTCCTCTGAGTCTCAGTGTGCTTTTCTCTTTCCTTCTAGTTGTAGAATTAGCACTCAGCCAGCCTTCCTGTGGTTCTGGGTGATGTCTGTTTTGTCTTTTAGTTGTATTTTTTAAATGGTTGTGCAAGGCAGCAATGTCAGGTATTTACCTATACTGCCATCTTCTCTAAGCAGACTCCCACTAGTCCATTTTTGAAAACCAACTCCAAAATACCACAAATGATAGAGTTAGTAGACAAGAACATAAAAATAGATATTATGATTAAATTTATTTTTAGAAAGATAAGAATTGATTTTTTGTCAAGTAGAAAAATGGAAATTTATTGTACAGAATTAAATGTAAATTTAATAGAAAAAAATGCAATGCCTGTAATAAACAAATATGGTACTATAAAGGGATAAACAAAAGATTAGACAGTGGAAAAGAAAACACTAGTAAACTTAAAGATATAAAATTTATCCAAAATTAAATGAGAACACAAATAATTAAAGAGAGCATTTCATATGTTGGTATTATAATGGGACTTAGGAAATAAAAAATAAACAGAAGAAAATTAAATATAAAACAGGAAATGATAAAGCCATATGAAAAATTGTCTACTGATAATTCAGGACAAAGTTATAGCCCAAGAAGTTCCAAAAACTCAATTTCTTCTTCCTACATTGTCTCTAGGTACTATAGATTGTCCTGTCAAAAATGTATTAACTGGTTTTCTTTTTAAGGCACCATCACTGAGGAAGGAATTGTCTTATTACTTCCTGTGAAGAGGAGTCATCCATGACTGAGAATTTTAGCTGTGCCTCTACTGATAATAACTAAAAGATAGAGGAGCAGAAACAAGAAATGAAAAAGAAATTGGTGATATACACTTCACTTCCAGAAATTGAACAAGGTTGCCTTGCATGTTTCAAAAGTTTGATTACAAAACAGAGTCTATTTTTTATTTCCTAATTTATTCTTAGATGTTCACTCTAGCCATTCTTTAATTGGATAATAGCCATTTTCTCACAGAGAAATGCTTATTTTAGTAACCTGAACAACATTCAGGTTTATGGTTGCTGACTCTGCTGCAATTTAAATAACTCTTTAGCAGCATTACTGCTTTTTATTGATACTCTGATCTACTGGTGGTTCATATTTCTGATAGAACTATAAAGTCAGGCAGATATATTCTTGTCAAGATTGTTACTATAGATGTTTTATCACTTACAGACATTGAAGACAAAAAATATGACAAAAGTTAAGGTCCCTAAAAACAGAATGAAAAATTGGGCAAATTTTATAAGACTGCGTTATTTGAGTAGACATCAGGGGAATATTTACTGGTTGGAGAAGTGAGAAATTTATAGCATATACTAAAATTTAAGAGGTACACATGGTGAGTCTAAAAAAGAGCATAGATTTAAAAGAATCATGTTAGGAAGGTTAGAGGTCAGACTATGCTTTGGAAAATGAGAAAAACAAGAATTCTTTGGAGAAAAAAAATCCAAAAATGATTAAATGTCACAGTTTCCAATTCCAAAAATGATAAAATGTCACATTTATGACATTGACATAAAGCTCAAAGTCAGTATGACCCCTTAATTCCCCTTTCCTCCATATTACCTAATTAATCAGTTTCTTTCAGCCTCAAAAATTATTTTTTCTTTTTAAAAATCCTACAGTTATAGTCATATTTCACATGCATATGATAATTTCCTGATTATGACAGTAAAGCAAATTTCTGATACCTGAGCACTGACCTTATGGCTTAGAAATAAGGTTGTCCAATGCATCTCTCTCAAACTCAAATCCAATATATCATTTCTTTCATGTAAAAATATTGATAGCTCCTTCTCTCTCTCTCTCTTTTTTCCATCCCCTTCATTAACCTATATTTCCTTTCTTGAAAATTCACTTCTTAATCCATAACCCAGCATGGTGAGGATGCCTGAGGACAGGGAGAAGCTACAGGAAGTTAGGAAGGGAGAGGGAGCTGAGTGGCTCTAAGGGAATGTTAAAGACAGCAGGTGAGAGCTTGTTGGAGCTGTGGGGTGTCCTGCTGTGGGATGCCTGAACCCAGAGGGATGAGGAAGGCATCCATTCAAGTTGTGGGGCCAGGGGCGAGATATGCAAGCCATGGTACAGTGAAGAGGAAGTCTGTGTGGGCCTCGGAGTGAAAGGGGATCCTGTTATGTATGTGGAACAAAGTAAGGAAGGTAACCCTGGGGAAGACTGCCCACCACAAAAATTTACGCACAAGGGTGACAGGGGCTTTCTTATTGGGGACTAGGCTGGCCCTATGTTTCTGAGCCCAGGCAGAGTGAGGAGGGCTTTATGCTCATGGGTGGTGGTGGTGGCAGCCCATGGAGGGTATTGGAGCCAGAGTAGGGTGAGGAGATTACTGGTGGGGTTGATGTGGGAAGGCTTGATGGCAAAAAAAAAATTATTGGTACATACAGAAAAATTAATCAAATAAGGATAATGAGAGTCACACTTATTAATCCCAGAGAATTACAATTAGAAAAGAACCAGGTTGATTCTAGGTATAGGGCAGGAAAATTATAAGGTGATATTAGAATATCTTATTTATAAAAGTATGGATGTATGTTCTCATAAATTGGGAGAAATAAGTAAAAGGACACAGGTGCCAGCTTGAAGGTGTTCCCACTGGTTGGAGCATCAAAATAAATAATATCAAGTGCTCTGGCCAGTATGGCTCAGTTGGTGAGGTGTCATCCTATGCACCATGAGGTTGCCATAATTTGGGGCTCATTCCCAGGTGGGGGGCCTGCAGGAGGAGATGATTGATATTGTACTTTCACATCAATGTTTCTCTCTCTCCTTTTCCCTTCCTCTCTCATTGAAAAATCAGTAAACTATTCTGTAAAGAAATAATAATAACAAGAAATTATAACTAACTAAAGAACTTATATGCATATATGCATTTCCCATGGACACAGACAGCGGGGTGGTGAATGTTGGGATGGGTGGGAACTGTGTGGAGGGGGGCAACAGGGGGAGAAATATGTGATAATCTCAATAATAAAGATAAATTTTAAAAACCTCATAAACTAGGACTCCAGGGATAAATTAAAATTTGATAATGGGAAATATACATGCCTAGAAATATACCTTCCCTACAAAATGTTTATTAATTGCCTATAATGAGAAAGTAACTTCACAGTAGAAAAGTTTGATTGATACCACCTAAATGAAGTGATCAAAGTTCATATCACCCATTTGAGAACAAATCAAAAGCATGTGTGCCATGTGATAAGATGCAATGAGAAGAACCATTATCACTTAAGTAAAATTTCTGTCAATGATGCAAAACCTGATTATAGTCACAGAGAGACATCAGGGAGAAACCAGCTGAGAAATATTCTACTCAGTAACTGTCCTATAATCTTCAAAAGTGTTAAAGGCAAGGAAATAAAGGAAACACTAAGGAAATACTCCTTATTATGCACATGCATTTAAAATAATGGCAGTTAACCATGATAGTGCATTCTAATAACTTATGACTTGTTTTTCCCCCCAGAATATATATATATATATTAAATTGACATGTTATATTTCCAAGGCTCACTGCCTATAACACCTAACATCTAACATATGGCCTGTTCTCAAATATATTTTGAATACATGAAGGAATATTCTGTGTCAACAAAAAGTGTTTTGTATGTCATAACTATCAGCCCTTCGATGAGTGCCAGCTATATTTCAATTAGATGAGGAGATAGATATACTACTGAGCAAAATGTGGCTGCCAGCAAACTATTTAACACAGATGATATTTTATAATATATTTTAATATTTTTCTGGTAGAAGATCATAAGAAAACTCATTGCTTTGTGTTTTGACTTGCTGCCAACAGCTGCCATCTCCTAGTCTATTCCTATAGATAGCAGTTGAGGTTATGAAGGGAAAATTTGGGGTTAATAATGAAGGCATTAAATTACATCTGCATCCTCAAGAGCCTCTTAAGGAATGCATTTATTATGTCTCCACCTGATTTTGGTTGAGTCAGTGTCAATAGTATAGCAGTTGATGGAGCTACACACTGAATGGCCTCAAATCTCCTGCCTGTAGCTACATGAAAAGATGTTTTATGGGAGCAGTGTTCTAGGTATTACAGCACACTAATGATTATTCTAAAGAGTAATGAATCACAAAACAACTTTCATCTGGCTATAGAGAAAAATCCATTTTTTAATTGCTGGGGTTCTTGTCCCAGCATCAAGAAGGGTTCAGGAATCTGGAGAAGGCTGTGCGTAGATTAAATAGGAATCCAGGGACTAATAAAGAGTCCAGAGATGATATATAATTTTGGAAGGCATTGGGGGTCAGAGGAGCTTAGCTAAAGGAGCTAAGTTCTAAGGTCTTAAGTCTTAGGTCTTAGGTTCTCTCTGTCCCAGGACCACAGGCTTTTTATTAACACAACTTGCCCCGAGGTGAGGCAGAGATATACATTTCAAAGGGTCAGGGTTTGGCACAGAGTCCATTGTCAGAATGGGAGAATTAGCCTACAGGTTCTTCAGGTGTTTGGCCAGTAGGAGGCAATAACATGTAGATTAAGATGCCCTTTAACTGTCTGGCAGCCACAATCAATTTCCTATTCAGGTTTAAGGAAATGCCTTTAGCTGTTCCCAACAGCTGATTACATGTATGAGTCAACCCTGTTGAGTCTCCAAGTCTCATCAACCTTTCGATGAAACTCTTGAAATTATGACATGCTGGAATTGGTCTCCAGCATTTGATGTTACAAACAATGTAGAAAATGACAATCAATTGATAGATTTTCCCATTGAACCATCTGTGAAACGATCTGACCTACAGATGATGGTGTATTTAGATTCATTAACCTAGGATTTCATTCATGGGGTGTCCTGGAATGAGCTGTCAAATTGTATGTGAATTATTGAGATATGAGTTTCTTTAAGCTCATTAATTTTCAAAAGTTACTTAGAAGCCGTCCAGGTTTTTCATTAAGCCCACACTGTAGCCATATCCTGTGGAAAGGGAGTAGGGACCCAGGAGATTACTTCTATTTACATAACTTAGAGATTTGGTGTCAGCCTTCAGTTTGAAGTCCAACTCTACTGATTCTTACCAGTATGAACTTGTTTGAAAAGCTCTGTGTATCTGCAAAAATGCAGCAAATATTTCTAAATTCAATTGTTGTATGGATTATATATAACAAAGGCAAAGATTTAAAATAAATGAAATGTATTCCTTATGTTATTTTATAGGACTTACGTAAACTAAGCTTTTATTTGCAAATGAAAAACTTTCTTTCTGGTCCTAAAATTTATTAATCAATGTAGAGTTTTATCATGTGCCAAATTTATTATTTACCTGTCTTTGTCTTTTTGTAATGATTCTCTATTGGATATTTGCATCATATATATACTGCAAAGTTATAGCAACACATTGCAATATAACTTTAGGCTTGTCCAGTCAAACTCTTGAGAGAATATATTGGAAAGAGGTGTGGAGAGGAAGAGGAGAGTGAGAGCGAGAGCAAGAGAGAGAGAGAAAGAGAGAGAGAGAACAGATTACCATAATGTTGATTTTGAGACTTCTTAGAAAGATGGATTAGTGATGTAAAAATATGTTGTGGCCTGTAAAAACAAGAAAGAGCCCCATATCTCTGTTGTTATCAGGGTCCTCATGATTAATATTTAGTAAATCTAGAAGATGAAAAGAGACCCCTTCTCCCTTGAGAATTAACTTCATAAATTGATATCATAAGGATTTGCTTGACCTGCAAATCAAGCTTGTTTTATAAAGTTATTTCTTTATTAAGGCAAAGGATCTGTATCCTCAAAAACATTAAAAATATATTTCTTATTCTTGATCTCTTATCTTATACATAATACGCAGGGCAGATCCTCCTTTTGGTGTCTCTCTGTCATTCCCCATATTAACATGTGAATGTGCAATCTCTGACCCAAGAGGAGAGTAAGATGGAGAATTATTTATCAGTACCCACATCCCATTGTGAAAACAAGTCACAAGGTCATTTAACATCAAGGGATCAGGTGCAATCTTATGTATCCACAACTGAAAAACCAGCAAACTTACTAAGGAGCAGCAAGGACTACCAGATGGCCATTGTAGCCTGGACAATTTTGCATCTTCAATGTGGTCACAGACTAGTAGGATAGGCAATGTGGTATTGAATAGACCCATTATTTGTATAATATTTAATTTTATCTCTAAGTGTGATTTCAATTGAAGTGTTGTTTTATTCCATCTAGTGATGACTTCTGAACAAAATTATTTTTTTTCTGAAGGTCTTCTGAATGAAAAAAAATTAAATTATTTATAGTTTAAAGTATTATATGTCTCCTTTCCCCCCGACTGACGTCTCCCTGGCTGCTACCACCCCTAGCACATGCCCTCACCTCCTACTTTATGTGACAATTGGTTATGCTTATATACATGCATAAAAGCCCTTTGCTTGACCTGTAAACCCCTCTCTCCCTTGTCTTCCCTCTGAGGTTTTACAGTCTGTTCATTTCTTCTCTGTCTCTGGTTCTATTTTTGTTCATCAGTTTATGTTGTTCATTATATTCCACAAATCAGTGATATCATGTGATACTCATCTTTCTTTGACTGGCTTATTTCGCTTAGCATAATTCTCTCCAGTTCCATCCATGCTGTTGCAAATGGCAAGAGTTCCTTTTTTTTTACCGCGGCATAGTATTCCATTGTGTATATGTACACAGTTTTCTAATCCACTCATCAGCTGATGGGTACTTAGGCTGTTTCGAAAAAAAAGTGTCTATTTAGGTCCTTTGCCCATTTTTTTTGTTTGGGCTGTTTATCTTCCTTTTGTTAAGATGTATGAGCTCCCTATAAATTTTGGAGATTAAACCCTTATTGAATGTAACATTGGCAAATATGTTCTTCCATGCAGTGGGCTCTCTTGTTTTTTTGATGGTTTCTTTTCTGAATGAAATTTTTAGTTGTATTAACTCAGTTGAGTCATTCTACTACATATACTGGACATTTATTCTATTAATAGGAAAAATTTTCTTTAATCTTTTTCTTTAGTCTTCACTGTCATTAAACATCAAAAATTATCAAAGCATATTCTAAGGTTTGGATATTCTATTCTTTGAACAGTAATAGAAAAACAAAAAAAATCTCAAACTTTACAAGCGTGTTGCCAAAACTTTTAAGTGTCAACCTGATGGGCATAAATATAATTAAGATAACTGCTGCTTATATGGAGGATACATATTTTATTACTTAAAAATACTTTACATGCAGAAAGCAGAAGAAAGTGAATCACATACTTATTTGTAAAAATGTGAACATTTGAGATGATAGAAAATTATTTCCTTCTGAATGATTAACCTTATCCTATCTAATAAAAGAGTAATAAGCAAATTAACCATAACTCCATGGCAAAGATGGCGGGGCCCATAGCGGTGGGGCAGGATGCTGGTGGTGTCACCCTGGCAACGTGAGCACAGCAGGCATTGCCTCAGTGATCCGCCAGCAGGAAAGCACAGCCCACAGGCAGCACCCAGCAGGTCCTACAGGCAGCACCCCACCCTGGCCACAGCTCAAGGGAGAGAACAACACTCAGGCCAGGCCAGAAGCCTGAGAGATCAACACAGAGGGGCGTCTGCTCCACGCCTCCACAGTGTGGCTGGAGGCAGGTCCCCAGCAGACACACACACACACACATACAGCGCCTGCTCTGAGCCTTCATTGCGGCTGGGGGCAGGGTCGCTGCCTGGCTCCCTGGTGTTGAGGCCTGCCCCGAGCCTCTCCTACGAGCCAGACTGTGGCCGTCAGTATGACATCCACTGAGGCTCCCAGACTGTGAGAGGGGCAGGCTGGGCTGAGGGACCGCCACCCCCCAGTGCATGAATTTCGTGCACCAGGCCTCTAGTAGTTTATAAATTCATGGACATTGAAAATAAATGTGAAATCTACTTAATGGAGGTATATGTTTGTTTATGAGTATAGCATCAGTGTCTCTATAGATGACACTTTCCTACCATATCAAATATAAACACTCTTCTTTTAGTATCAATATGTATGTTAAAGAATACTTTGGCCCTAACCAGTTTGGCTCAGTGGATAGAGCATTGGCCTGCAGACTGAAGGGTCCCAGGTTCAATTTTGCTCAAGGGCATGTACCTTGGTTGCAGGCACATACATCCCTAGTAGTAGGTGTGCAGGAGGTAGTTGATCAATGTTTCTCTCTCATTGATGTTTCTAACTCTCTATCCCTCTCCCTTCCTCTCTGTAAAAATATCAATAAAATATATTTTTTAAAAGAATACTTTGAGAATAGTAAAGAGAATTGAAATTGCAACAGTGATACTTTGATTTACTGTGAGTTTGTGAATTGTTAAGGCTAATTGCTGTATCCTTTGGAAAACACTGATTCTGTTGACAGAGTTTCTAATTTCAAACTTAGAAAAGCCACAAAGTTTGATTGTTAATATTCTTTTTTCTTCACTCTCTTAAATAAAACAACATTCCTAGAATGAGGAAAGACTTAAGCATCTACCTATATTTGCCAAATATGTTAATACATTAAAGATAATTATATACCAGTGCTATTGTTTCTATACTAATTTCTTTTTTTTTATATTCACAAGTAACATTTATCATCAATCATTTGAAAATCTTCAGAATTACCTGTGTGTTAATTTTGAAATATAACATTCTTATACACTCAGGGTCTGTGTGTAAATCAGATAAGGAATTTTAAAATATATTTTTGAAACCAGCTGTGTCTTTATGCTGGCATTAGAATTGGATCTTTGAGTAGTCTTTCAGTGATATGAAAGCAGTAGACCTTAGATTTAAGCAGTGGTGGTAACAAGATCAATTAGAAAGGCATCATTGCTTCTTTGTTCTAGATACATTGTATTTTCCAAAGTCATCTCACACTGCAAATGCACTTATAAGTCTTTGTCTACTTACTGAGAGAGGCAACATGGCTCAGTGGTCTGAAATAACAGGCTGGAAGATCAAGGACTATGAGTTCTAATGTTATATTGGGAAAAAAAGCAAAAATGTTGTTTGGGTTTCTTAGAATCCTTTAAAAAATGCTCCTTTAATATTGTGTTCCATTTGTTCTTTCCTCTTTTGTTATCGTTCAGGTGGCATTTATCATATGGGTCATAGATACAAAAGTAAAAGTCAAGGCTGTCCCAATGACTAAAAGACACGATGGAAATACATAGAGGTGGAAACACATGTAGAGGCAGGAGTGTCCTTGTTTAATATCTAGAAGATTCTCAAAATAGTGGGAAAGTAAGTTGGGCTTAATAGAAGGAACAGAATGCAATTCTTAAAAAAGGCTTAGAAAGCTGTGGTAAAAAGCAGTGGGTTATTGTAAAATTGAAACTATGAGAATATTTATGTAATACTAATTTAAAATGTAGTGAGGATATGCCCCATTGGAGATATTTCCTTCTAGATTTTTCTAAAACTGTCAGAATAATTCATTCAAATATCAAGTTTCCTTCTTAGATCATATGCAAATTTTAGTGTGTTCTGCTGAGTTGAATCTGTAAATATACTAGTACACCTTTTTTTTTTTCTCTTCATGCTTGATGTTGGCTTTTGACATTCTTTCATGAAATTAAAAATAAACTATTCAATAAAAGCAAACTTGAAACAGAGCCAAATAAATGCTGAGTAGAAACAAGCTTCAGTGATTTCTGACAGATGAGAGCTGGATTTTCTACTCTGATTTATAAGGCAAGGCCAAAGCACTCTCTCCTATCAATCTTTATAGGCAGTGGAAATCATTTCCGAAATCACAATATGCACCTTGCAAAAATTTTCTTTCTGTTACTTTTGAAGGCCTCCTTTATGACCCTAAAATATAATTAATCTCAATTGCAACCATATATGTTTATCTGCCCTGGATTGATATTAAGCTTTATTTTAAAAGATCTGCAGTAAAAATTCAGGTGTGGCTTTAAGTGTTATATGTCATGGGAAAGAATTCTATGATATAAACATGATATAAGTTACCAATAAGAGCTTCATCAATGCAAATATTAAAAGTAAAATATTTATATGGTTCAGTCTATTGTTTAATTCCAAGTGAAGTTATTTTATAATGTCAAAAGAAACTCTGAGCTGAAATAATTTAGGAACCATAAACAATAGAAAAATAGATAATCATATTCATGTAAACACTATGATTACAGTGTTTGCTCATCCTCCTTCAGGAAAAACATAAATTGGTGTGATTACATGATGGATATGTTTTATTTACTTGGTATCTGATCTCAGTGGAATCATACCAAATTCTCAGCTTGGAAATTTTTTTAATGTGCTAAATTGTTCAACATTACCTTATCAGAATAAATGTCTTCCTTGTATTAGTAATAGTTCACCAAAAAAAAAAATTTAGTGCAGGTTTATAGAAAAGTTTGTCAACATTTTGGCTCTTTTTAATCAGTGAATATCCATTGCAGAACAGTATTTCTAACTTTTTCATGGTTGATTACTTTTCCAGAAGTCTTAAAGCATTAAAAATATTTTATGAACAGTGTTAAAACTCCAAACACTTCCATAGTTACCAAACAAATTTCATTGCTCAGAAGTGCCTAACTCATGAATCTTCATATTGAAATTCATAGGAATTTAGTAAGACAGCAAAGTTTGATATGAATTCTTGGTAATGCAGTAATTTTGTGTTATTTAGGCAACCATTACCTTCACAGGATTAAAAAAAATCATTAATGATAAAAAATATTTTTAGAATAGTAAGCATTCAACAATTATTAATTCTCTTTAGGCCTGGGAGGAAACTGATTAATCATGTTCTAATCCAATAATGTTCCAAAGGTAGTGATTTCATTGCAGCACCTCTCATAGCTATCTTAGAAATCAAAGTCATTCTATTTCAATCTTCTTGTTTTCAAAAATGGAAAACTCTGGTCCTGCAGAAGTGATTAGACCAAAATTGCATAGCTAATACCTGATAGAGGACAAAAATCGAAGTTTGTTTGTTTTTTAACCAAATCTACAATGCTATTTCAAATCAGATTACACCATGTCCTTTGTCTGTTTTTGTTTGTATTAAAATAACTGAAAACTAATGTAATCAAATAGAAACTGCGATCTATGTTTCATTTTTATTAAAAATGTATATATTGACCTTTTGAAAATTTGACAAGAAATATCTTTGTTCTGATGCTGTCTGTCACACACACACACACACACACACACACAGGCTCACTTGATTTCTTTCTCTGAAGGTTGTAATAGCCTTCTTTTTGGAATTCTTATATTTAAGCTCATCACACCACCCTTTCTGCTTCTTGATCTTAGCCAGTTCTCAATCAGCCCTTCCCTCCACACTACTTTCAATTCAATCTTTCTAGAATAAAAACTTAACCACATTTCCCCTCTAATCAAAATTCATCAAGTGTCTCACACATAGCATATAAAATTCTTGCTGATAAGGCCATTGCCATGCTGTTGAGCCAAACATTGTTCCATTCTTTCCTTGATAATTTAAGAGACTATTATTTTGGAGTAATTTTAGTTTTACACAAAGGTTACAATGATAGCCCAATCATAGACCCTTCACCCAGTTTCCTCTAAGATAAACATCTTAACTTACGAAGGTATATTAAAAAAGCTAAAAAACCAATAGTGATACATGACTATGCACTAAATGCCAGATTTTATTCAGATTGTACAGGTTTTCACCTAATGTCATTTTCCTGTTCCAGGATTCAATCCAGGGTACTAGATAGCATTGTTTCATCATATGTCTTTAGTCACTTCCGACAGTTTCTCAGTCTTTACTTATTTGTCTTGACCTTCACAGTTTTGAGTATTAGTCAGAATTTGTGGGGTACTCCTTGACTTGGGTTTATCTGTAGTTTCCCTCATGATTAGATTGGGGTTATAGGTTTGGGGAAGAACAGCAGTGATGAAGTGTCTCTCTCATCTTCTCATACGTGGGGGGTTCATAATATTACCATAACTTGGTTAACCTTGATGACTTGGTCAAGGTAGTGTTAGCCAGGTTTCTCTGCCATAAAGTTACTGTTTTTCCCTGGCCGTCCATATTCTTTTCTTTGGAAGTTGAGGCGTGTACTTGTCCATCGAGGGTGGTCCCCCTTCTGGTCTATAGACTTCTGAACATAGGAGATCTACATTATTATCTCATGACCAATGGCTTATGAGAACAGTGACAATGTGTATGTGGGAAGGGTAAAAGGAGGATGCTCACCCCATGCCAGTATTCTGAGGTCCTAAGAAAGTGAACCAGAGGGCCTCATTTGTTCCTATGGCTCCATCTGGGGGAGTCCAGAGATGAGTGTTAGCTGTATGGGTGCTCAGCTGGTTGCTCAGACACATGATGAAAACCCAACCCAGACAACAGATTCAGAATATTTGCTGTTGGCAGAGCCAAGGGGAGTTGGTGCTATTTCTCTGAAGACGGATTCCTCAGCAATGGAGATACAGAGTAAGGTTGAATAATGCCACCCCTGTCCTATTCACAAACACACCACCTACAGGAAGAGGATTCTTGCAGCAGAGGCAGTCAGCACCAGATGGAACCAGCCCCGACAGCAAAGTCAAGTATGTAAGGGGGCCTCCACTGTCCCGGCTGTCTGGCACACACCCCAGCCGAAGTCCTGTGAGCCCATTTCAAGCTGAGTTCAGGGAAGAGAAGCACTGAACTCTAAAAGCATTATTGCACAGAAGTTTTAAAAATGACAGGACTGTGGAGCAAGATATCAGCAAAACAATTACATGTGTATTTTTATTTCACCACCAGACTGTTTATTCCTTGGAGTTAGAAACTATAGTGTTTACTTTATATTCACAGCCTTTTTCAAGACTTTTCCAGGGTGTTTGGAAATGACTGGAAGTTGTTTTGTATGTTGTTGTTGTTGTTTTATATTCTGTTTTAGTTGTCACAATGATTAGGGAATGCTCAAAGCTTTTAGTTAGTAAAGACCAATAGTTCTAAATGGCTTGCAAGATAGTGCTGCACAGTGAATGAATGAATGATCTATTGTTTATATGATAAATACAAACACATTTTTCTAATAATGGGACATATGGCTTCCAGAGCAAATGGAAAGGATTTTAAACCGTGAAAACTCAAACACTAATAAAAAAATAAAGCCATACTTTGCATAGGACAAAGAGGTAATCTACCACCTTCTATAGTCCCATTTTAGTGTGAAATTTATTAATTTGTTTGCTAAATTACAGACCATATTTTTAATTAACAACAATTACATATTTTCTTCTTTAAGTATACCTTCCAAAGACTCTCCCCATAGGACAATTCACAGCCACACTGTCCTAAAATTGGAATTTCTATTGTACCTCTTTCTTTTCCATCTAACCTCTTCCTTAATATCACTTCCCCCCATCTTCAGTCTATCTTCAATCATCTAAATCTAATATTACTGTAAAGTTGCTGTTAGGAAATATGGATCCAAATATAATACTGCTCTGTATTTTATTTCTGTTACCCAACATACTCAGCTTATTCCATCCGCATGCTTGCCAGAGCCTCTGAGTATGCAAATTTGTCCTCTTGTTCTTCTTAGTGAAATGTGCTTAAGGAAGGATGCACCTACCTAACCCTAACATGATAGGAAAGAGAGGGAGTCAGGAGCTGAGAGAGCTGACATTTCTTAACAAAGTCACTATGATCTCCTATTAAGTGTCAATGCCTTGGTCTTTTTTCTTCTGTCAAAATTGTGCATGCATGTGATTCCAGCTTTCTTTACAAGGGGAGCCATGACCCCCATAGGGCCTCCATCTGTCTGTTTGGAGCAGGTGGTGTTAGCAGTTCACCATGGTTATAGCTCATTAGAAGATGTGACATTGATTTCAGTTCTTCACATTCAATTATTTTCTTCAATCTTGTTTACCTATACATTGATGGAATCTGTGATATAATAAAAGAAAAATAAATTTTCTATATTTAAGATATGCTATTACATAAATGTAAACTACTGAGATTCAGGGATATCAGGAGGTATGGCTTCAGAAGCAGCACTTAAATAGAGAACAGTCTACTTGAAATCTTGCTATAATTCAGTCAATAGACCTTTTACCTGACCAGTAGCCAACACTCCAATCGCAAACAAATAGGAAAGTATTGGAAATTTTTCAGAGTTTCTTTTTTCTCTTCCTCACCTTCCTTCCTTCCTTCCTTCCTTCCTTCCTTCGGGATAGGGTCAGAGAGTTCTCTTTCCTCCCCTTCTCTCTCTTTCCTTCTCCCCTTGCTTCCACTCCCCTCCCCTCTCGTCCCCTCTTCTCTTCTCTTCCTTGGAGTTAGAAACTTTCTTTCTGCCAGAATTGAAAAGTCTATATTTTCAGTCAAATCAGATCCAAAGCATGACTAGAAATAGCATGAGTACTGGCATATTGGGACATTTTAATTCTTAAAAGTTCCAGCTGGAAATTCAACAAAAAAATGTTCTCTTGGCGCCTCCCAAGAAATGTCACAGGTTTCTGAACAGCAGCTGAAGTAGAGAAAAGGATGGGAGCCCACCACCTCCAAAACAATAACAAAAATCAGCGATGGAAATGTATTGGTATCTAAGGCTCAGCTTCTTTATTTTTTAAGTTGCAGCAGGAGAACTGTCTCAATTCCACAGACTACAGATGGACAGAAACAGATTTGAGAAAGGTTCCCTAGTTAAAAAACCAGCACCAGCGGGAATATTATGCATTATCCTAAAGCAGTGATGGTGAACCTTCTGAGCTCGGCGTGTCAGCATTTTGAAAAACCCTAACTTAACTCTGGTGCCGTGTCACAGATAGAAATTTTTTGATATTTGCAACCATAATAAAACAAAGACTTATATTTTTGATATTTATTTTATATATTTAAATGCCATTTAACAAAGAAAAATCAACCAAAAAATGAGTTTGCGTGTCACCTCTGACACGCATGTCATAGGTTCACCATCACTGTCCTAAAACCTTTAATTCCATGCCCATGTCGGCCAGATGTCCCTCACCAGTGAATTTGCATCACCACTTGGAATAGGCAGTGTGTGAATAGGGCTCCCCAAACACATTTCCTCCTCCACAAAACATCAAGCTGGAGGGAGGAGCACCGTGGTTTAGTTCACAGTTTAGAAAGCTCTTGTTGCCAGGAAGGGAACAGATTAACCAAAGAAGATATATGCATGTAGGCATAGCCCCTGGACACAGGCAATAGTGAAGTGAAGGCGTAGGGTGAGGCAGAGGTTGGATGGAGGGGGCAAAGGAGGGGGAAATGGGGGCATCTGTAATAGTGTCAACAATGTAAAAGAAAGTTCTTGCCACAATCTCAAGGCCACTGGCTATTCTCGATGCCCCTGACAAGTTTACATCTGGAATATTCTAAGAATCTGTGTTTGCAATGAGCTGTCCTTGCTGTTCAAAACTACATCTGTACATGGTGTATCACAGACTCTAATAATCTTTTCACATTAAAATTTCATTCATATTATTTATATCTAATTCATTGCCTTCTTGGAATGCTTGAGAAACCTTTCAGTATCATCTTTCTCTGAAAATGATGTCCTGTCTGTCTTCTTTTGAATTGAATTTGAGTCTGGCATCTGCATACTAGTATGTGTGTGTTTGGGCAGCTATGTGTGTCTGTGTGCACCTCTGGATCTGTGTGCTTTCTGTTTGAGTGCCTGTGTCTTTGAATATCTGACTCTGTGTGTGTGTGTGTGTGTGTGTGAAAATGATGTCGTCTGTCTTCTTTTGAATTGAATTTGAGTCTGGCATCTGCATACTAGTATGTGTGTGTTTGGGCAGCTATGTGTGTCTGTGTGCACCTCTGGATCTGTGTGCTTTCTGTTTGAGTGCCTGTGTCTTTGAAAATCTCTCTCTGTGTGTGTGTGTGTGTGTGTGTGTGTGTGTGTGTGTGTGTGTGTGAGGGAGGGAGTGGGGGACATTGCACTGGGGATACTACATGAGAATGTAAACTACATGGAGATGTCACAGAGGTTTTCTGTATGATCATTTGGTGGCCTGACATGTCACAAAGCTCCCCAAACAGATATTCTTCTCAGGCAAACACATAAAGAAATTCTCAGCAGGTGCTATTTCTCAGTCTAGAGAAGGGATAACATTTCCCAGTAGGGCAGAGTGTAATGAGTCAGATGACAATATAGCACAGTGGTTTTCTAAGGAGAAAATGCTCTGGAAAATTAACACGTTGCAACAATACAAAGACTAACACCCTCAAACCTTGCCCTAGAAGGGC
>NW_006287680.1:718832-723795 GCF_000327345.1 Myotis davidii
CATGAGAATGTAAACTACATGGAGATGTCACAGAGGTTTTCTGTATGATCATTTGGTGGCCTGACATGTCACAAAGCTCCCCAAACAGATATTCTTCTCAGGCAAACACATAAAGAAATTCTCAGCAGGTGCTATTTCTCAGTCTAGAGAAGGGATAACATTTCCCAGTAGGGCAGAGTGTAATGAGTCAGATGACAATATAGCACAGTGGTTTTCTAAGGAGAAAATGCTCTGGAAAATTAACACGTTGCAACAATACAAAGACTAACACCCTCAAACCTTGCCCTAGAAGGGCAGAGGAACCCTGCGTGCACATGGGCGGCTTTGACTCTCAAATAATGATCTCTCTGATGTGGTAATATCGCTGCTACCATGGTTCCAAAAGCACAGGGCTAATTGCACGGTGTCAGATGGTAGGTGTGTCGGTGGTAAAATTTTAAAAGGCACATCAAGCAGCTTTCTACAGCATAATAGGTCCTGATTAGCCAGCCGTGTGGCATGGCAGCAGTGTGCTCCGCCACCGACTGTTAGCAGCAAGTGCTGAGGCTGACTTGAGCTGCAGGAAAACAGTGTTCTCAGGGATAAGGTGGCTGCAGCTCCAGTATTTTTCGCAGTATTCAGCCATTGCTCTGGGAAACGATGGGGTGGGGAGCCGCCACAAAGCTCACCTGCCAGGCTTCTCAGATGCCTGGTTGTCACATTCTGCTCAGCTCTGGTTTTGGGATTAGGGTGATACTGGCTTCATAGGAAGAGCTTGGAAGTGTGCCTTCCTCTTGAATTTTTTGAAATAGTCTGAGAAGGATAGGCTTTAGTTCTTCTTTGAATGTTCGGTAAAACTCCCCTGTGAAGTCATCCAGTCCAGGACTTTTGTTTGCTGGGAGCTTTTTGATGACTGTTTCAATTTCATCCATAGTTATCGGCCTATTCAGGTTGTTTTTTTTTTTTTTTTTATTCGTCCTGATTGAGTTTTGGAAGCTTAACAAATTTCCTTTTGAAAATCATTTTTTCTATGGATGAATGTCACACATGTACCAATCATTGTCTCAGTTTTCTCCTATCTTTATATACTTCTGTTGGTCACTTGTATTAGGATAAACTAGGGTGAACAAAGAAACTGAGACATGGAAGTAGTCAGGATGAGAGAAGTGTTCAGGAACCCAAACTTCTTCCATCCTGTGGTTACTCCTGTAGGAATAATTCATGGTGGTCCACAATCACTGAGTTTATGGACCAGACAGACCTAAACATGGCATATACACTCCCACTTACCTCCCACTTGAGGGCCCTAATTCAGATGAACACATCTAACTGCATGGAAGATTTGGAGACTTAGTTTAGCTTTAGACCCAAAGGAGGGGTCAAACATGTTTGGCTAGCTAGCTGCTAGTCTCTGTCAAGTAATCTATAATGCAGTGGTTCTCAACCTTCTGGCCCTTTAAATACAGTTCCTCATGCTGTGACCCAACCATGAAATTATTTTTGTTGCTACTTCATAACTGTAATGTTGCTACTGTTATGAATTGTAATGTAAATGTCTGATATGCAGGATGGTCTCAAGCAACCCCTGTGAAAGGGTCATTCAACCGCCAAAGGAGTCGTGAACCACAGGTTGAGAACCGCTGCTATAATGTTCTTGTAATCTCTTTAATACCCCAAGTTCTCTCAGGATCCCCTTCCATCTTAACCTTCTCAGTTTTAGACAGATTCCAAAGGCCTTTCTACACATATATGAAGCTTCATTTAAACATCTGGGTGAAAAGTTGTGATTTTGACTCAAGCAACCATTGCTCTCCTACTCATCATGGCCAACTATTGCATTTGTTTGATCAAGTTACTCCAGAAAATCAGTTTTATTCATAAATAGTACGCATTCAAAATTGCTCAAATAACCAATAGGGGCAATAGCCTTAGCTCTCATTTTTATTGACCATGTTTATTCTTGAGGATATTTTTAAGATACCAACATATTTGTGGCCCATTCTGGATAAAAATTATTTCCTTATTCTCATCAGAACACTGTGAATATTGTAGTTGTGTGTGATTCAGTAGGATGAACACTAAATTAGAAATTAGGAAAGAGCGGATTTAGTTTCAGAACTGCCACTTGTTTTCCGTGGAAATGTGGAAAGGTGATTGGTCTTTCTTAGCTTACATTCCCTCATCTGTAAATGAGAACTTTGCCTCTCTGATTTCACAGAGTTATGGTGGGCAAGGTATGTGAATGTGCTTTGAAAACCACAGCTCAGGTATCAAGGGTGGTAATCTTAGTTATATTCACATGAGAAGATAACAGATCAACATTTGTTGAGCTCCTAATTTGTTCAGATTCTCTGCAAAGCACTCTACAGTGATAAGCATGTATTGGGACCCATAAGTTAAGTGTTCAAGATAAAAGAAACAGGCACAAAATTTGATGAAAGATAAAAGATAGAGGCTCAAAGAAAATATGAAAGCAATTGCAAACTAAAACAGTTTGGCAGAGCTGAAAGGATGCTGGCTGATCTTTTGATCAATGTGGTGTGGAATGAATGAGAGCCTCTCTGATCACCTCTGCTGCAGCGTGTGACCCATGCCTTGAACTAACCAACACTATAGAAGTTGCTGGTCCCACATCGGATTCTCTGTGTGCATCAGAGAATGGGTCAAAATTTGGTTTTGCAAAGCCAGTAAGGGTTTCCTTAAAGGACCCAGGCCCTAGGCCTTCTGTGAGTATTGTCAGGACAGGGGTGAGGCTAAATTATTAATGTGAAAACTATATTTCTGCTGTATCTGAGCATCCATGTACAACTTTCAAAATATCCACAGAGCTGCAGAGGACATATGGCATTGTAATGTGTACAGTACAACAGGCTTTGCATATGAGTTAAAAAATAGTTCAAATGGTTACCAGAATGTATAATAATTTGCCTCCTGGGAAAATATGACAGCAAGATCAGGGCAGTAGCCAGGATGACACAAATAACCATACCAGGCTAAAGCTTGGCTCACTAACCAGTGCAAAAACTGGATGATTTTATAGATGCTAGGACACTGTTATATTGCAGGAGCTATTGTACTATAATTATTGCTGATTTGTGTATTTTGGGGGTCCTTTAATTATTTCAAGTGTGCTATTAAGAATTCTAGTATTTAAAAGTGTGCTGCCAATGCAGAAAGGCTGAAAATAACCACAGATATTAGAAAAAGATATTGGTTAATCTATAATAATAAAAGCATAATAAGCTAATTAGACTGGACAGCCAAACAACCTTCTGGAAGTCCTTCTGGATGAAGCCACAGTGCAGGGGGCCAAGGCAGAGGCAGTTAGGTGAGATGAGGCAGGCAGGCAAGCATTTAGGGTGATCAGGGAAGCAGGCAGAGTGGTTAGGGGTGATCAGGCAGGCAAGCGAGTAGTTAAGGGCAATGAGGAAGGCAGACAAAGGAATTAGGGATGATTAGGCAGGCAGGAAAAATGGTTAGGGGCAATCAGGCAGGCAGGCAGAGGTGGTTAGGGGTGATCAGGCAGGAAGATGCCAGCGGTTAGAAGCCAGAAGTCCCAGATTGCAAGAGGGACATTTCCCAAGGGGTCCCAGATTGCAAGAGGGTGCAGGCTGGGCTGAAGGATCCCCTCCGTGCATGAATTTCATGCACCAGGCCTCTAGTATCCTATATAATAAGGAGTTAATATGCAAATTGACCATCATGCCCTCACACAAGATGGCTGTCCCCATGTTGTCAAAAATGGCCACCTCCATGTGGTCACAAGATGGCCACCACAAGATGGCAGCAAGAAAGGGAAGTTAGGGGTGACCAGGCTGGCAGGGGAGGGTAGTTGGGGGCAATCAGGCCAGCAGGAGAGCAGGTCGGCATCAATCAGGCTGGCAGGGGAGTGGTTAGGGGATGATCAGGCTTGCAGGCAGAAGTGGGTAGGGGCAAACAGGCAGGCAGGCAGGAAAGCAGTTAGGAGCCAACAGTCCTGGATTGTGAGAGGGATCCCAGATTGGAGAGGGTGCAGGCTGGACTGAGGGACCCCCCCCCCAGAATTTTCTGCACTGGGCCTCTAGTTTAATAATAATACTTTATTGCTTAGGCTATATAACTTCTGGATCAAATATATACAGGCTGAGGCAAATGTAGGTTTACAATTGTGAGTATGTGAAGAGTTTATTCTTGTATTATTATTTATTAACTAGAGGCCTGGTGCACAAAAATTTGTGCACTCAGGGGAGAAAGGGGGTCCCTTAGCCCGGCCTGTGCCCTCTCACAGTCTGGGACCCCTCGGGAGATAATGACCTGCTGGCTTAGGCCTGCACCCAGGTGGCAGAGGGCAGGCCCAATCCCTAGGTGCAGCCCCTGGTTGCGCTCAGAGCAGGGCTGATTGGGGAGTTGGTGCACTGGCCCCTGTTATGGACAGAGCAGGGCAGATCAGGAGGTTGCAAAGCCACCCCCTCTCACACACAGAGCAGGGCCAATCAGGGGGTTGGGGTGCCACCCCCTATCACACACAGAGCAGCAGGGCAATCAGGGGTTTGGGAGCTGCCCTGTGTCACACTGATCCCGGTGCCAGGAGGCCTCACAGCTCTGCTGATCCTGGTGCTAGGAGGCATATTACCCTTTTTCAGTCACCCGCCAGCCTGATTGAGGGGATGATGGCTGTTTGCAGGTGGGTTGGGGCGCTGCTCTCTATCACCCACAGAGCAACTCTGATCAGGGGGTTGTGGCCCCACCACTGACACACGCAGAGCAGGGCCGATGGGGAGGTTATGGCTCTACCCTGTCACACACAGAGCAGGGCCCGTGTGGGGGGTGGGGGTTGCAGTGCACAGCTCTATTCATTCACTAGTACTGCCGGTTTTATTATATAGGATATTCGCGCTGTCATACACAGAGCCACAGGGCGAACAGGGGGTTGGGGAGCTCCCCCTATCAGGCACAGAGTAGGGCTGATCAGGGGGTTGGGGCACCTTCCCTGTCCCATTGATCC
>NW_006287680.1:724126-732217 GCF_000327345.1 Myotis davidii
AAGTGTGGTGACTGGGGTTTTGTTTAGCTTCTATATTTATAACAATGTTTCAAACTGCAAGCTCAGAGGCCAGCAAGGCAGGCAGGGAACGTTGGAGTCCTCTATCCCTGAAGCAAGCAAGCCTCATGTTAGTTTCAAGCTGCATGGCTGCCGGCCGCCATCTTGGCTGGCAGTTAATTTGCATATTGCCCTGATTAGCCAATGGGAAGGGTAGCGGATGTATGCTAATTTCCATGTTTCTCTTTTATTAGATAGGATTTTATATTATTTTCCTAAGAACAACTCTAAATCTACTTTTGCCCAACCCTGTATATATTTTCATTAGTACAATAGAGCTTTCATTCTTACTCATTGAAAGTCTATTGGTTTCTAGAATAAGGATATGGACTTTGTTTCAAGTGTTTATTTAGGAATCTAAGCTGTTGAAGATTATCATTTTTCTTTTCTTTTTAAAAATATGTTTATTGAATTTATTGGGGATAGCTTGGTTAATAAAATTATATAGGTTTCAAGTGTACAGCTGTATAATTCATCACCTGTATGTTGTATTACCTGTTCACTTCCCAAAGTCTAGTCACCGCTATCCCCATTACCTTCTTTTATCTGCTCCATACCCCTTTCCCTATGGTAATTATCATACTGATGTCTGTGTGTGAGTTGTATTTTGCTTAATACCTCATCTATTTCACTTAGCCCCCCCCCCAACCTCCCCATCATTGACAGTCTATTCTCTGTCATTTTTGAAGACATAGCTTTCAAGTTTACTCCAGACATTAACATCTAACCAGCAGATATAGATGTTTGTATGGGATTGTTTTATGAGTTAGAGCCAAAAGTAATGTCTGTCACTTTCTATCCATTCCATTGATCATAACTCTTACATATATGGCCACATCAACTTCAAAGAATGCTTTGAAATATTACATATCTGTGCACCCAAAAGAAAAATAAAGTTGTAAAGACAAAATAATTAGAGTTTGTTTGACATATGAACTAACATTTATATAGTTCCTGTACATTATAAATCTCTTTCATCTGCTTTGACTCTGGATTACACACAAGTAGAAGTCTCCAATACTCTAAATTCAAGTTCCCTAACTTGAACGCCAAAACCCATTTTCTTTCTCTGTATGATTTCCTGCCCTCCCCTTGCCACGTGCTTTAGTTGGAAAAAGAAAAATACAAGAATTAATGGATCCTGCCTTAAAATTTCTTAAAAGCAAGCGTGTAAATAAATCTGCTTTAGGGATTTATCAATAAATACAATCTAATATATTGACAGGCCAAAAACAATGAGATTTGGTCAGATAATTCAACTTAAGACACTACTCATAGAGTATTTACTTAGCCTGAGACCAGAGGTTTCTGACTAGGTTTTCAGTAAGATTTCTTGGAATGGTGATTGTTCTACACGTAGCTCTGGGAGCCATTTCTTGTCCTAATCCTGAGAATGGGTTCCACCAAAAACTGCTTCCATTCCTGGCTTCTGCTATACCCTCAAATAGTGAGTCATGGAGCACACCAAAAGCAGAACAGCCCGGGAGGAAAAACAAACAAAAACAGACACAATAACCTCCAGAGAAAAAAAAATGGGTTTAATAGTTTTAGATTCAACCAACACATATTGATAACTTATAGAAAGTAGACAGTGCAGACAATTTCACACATATTATTTTGTTTGTTCAAATAAAATTATGTAGCAGCAGAATAGGATTTGTATTGTCTGGAGATATAAATTATTTATGTTATCCTTGGATGTCTTCAGTATGGGCAAATGATATTTGGCTTCAGTATTTTTTGCTGCTTGTTGCAAACTTTCCAAAAGTAGGGCATTATTTTTTTAATAAAACCATAGATCATGAGCAGGAAAAAAGAGCAAAAGCACATCTGCTTTACCCATCTACTTTCAGGAACGAGTGTTTTTCTCATCCTGGCTACAAGTGAGTTACGCTTTTAAGCCTCAGGATATTCATGTGATAAAGGATAGTACTAATAAACTTTCCCTGTTTCTGGTGAAAGTTAGCTGTAAGCATGCAATGTGTATTGTGTTTTCTAAATTGTAAAGCACTGTGCAATTACCAGGTGGTATCTGACCAGAACTGAATGCAAGGGCCTAGTGAGACTCAGTGTAAACAGACCTTCTAGGTTGAAGAGACAGGTAGGAGAAAATGAAAACTAGACTCATCACTTCTAGGACCACCTTGTATTGGACCTGAACTTTAATTGCTTTGTTAATTCAAATGACTTGAACAGAACTTTCACAGTTTCTTTTGATCTTTCCCAAGATTAAAGAGGACAAACTATCAACCAAAATCATTTTGTTCCCTGGATAAAAGCAGCAGCAGTGACAGCATTTTCTACTGAGCAGCTGTCTGCCCCCCCTCCCCCTGCCCCCCGAACCATTGTTTGTGCATTTAAATCGCAAACATTTCAAGGGGCTCCAAATTAGCTCTATTGGGTAAGCTCTTGAACAGGATACACACATGCACTATTTAGAAAATTGAAGCCTTTGCATCTTCTTCCACAAAGTGGCAAAATGGCAGCAATTTGTATGGGGCAAATTCTAGGGATTACTACGGTATGTTTTTGCCCTGTGACAAAATACACATTAATTTCCTCTTATATTCTCATTGCAGTTAGTGTCGGGAATCCATGTCTGTGGGTCAACTTGGGGAATTCGCTTCATGTTCTGGTAAGAATGAGCCAGTAACATTTTGGAACACAGAATTTTGGCTGAACAAAGAGACACTCGAAACAAGGTTTTCAAATAAATAGGGGGAAAGCAGTACATTGGCAAGTGTGCCCAGAGTCATTGTGGCATTAGGGGCATTTTGATCAATTGACATAACAAAGTAATTAACACCTGCTGTGGGTTACAACAGTGGATGAGGTAAAATTGCCTTTTGCTTGGAAGCCTCTCCTTCCACAAATGCTGTATGGTAGGAGAAATCGGAAGATCAATGTGCTTGTATGCAGAGCTCTAACACAAAGAAGAGCCCTGCAGAATGTGTCTACCAATTTATATATATACTAGAGGCCCAGTGCATGAAATTCATTCACTTGGGGGAGGGGAGGTCCCTTTACCCAGGTCTGTTCCCTCTCACAGGCTGGGACCCCTTGGGGGATTTCTGCCTGCTGGCTTAGGCCCAGTCTCCCCGGGGATTGAGCCTAAGCCGGAAGTTAGACATCCCTCTCACAGTCCGGGGCTCTCTTAGTCCAAGACCCCTCAGTCCTTACTGCCCACCTGCAACAGAGGCGGGAGAGGCTCCCGCCACCACCACTGTACTCTCCAGCTGTGAGCCTGGCTTCTGATTGAGTGAAGCTTCCCTTGTGGGAGTGCACTGACCACCAGGGGGAAGCTCCTGTGTTAAGCGTCTGCCCCCTGGTGGTCAGTTCACATCATAGCAATGCGTCATACCACTGTTCAGTCAATTTGCATATTAGGGTTTTATTATATAGGATATTCTTGCACTCTTCCATGATGAAAGACATTTAAAGGCTATAACAACTGATACTTAGATATGCTGGACATTTTCTCTCTTAGATGTAGATTTCCATTAATTAAAAAATAGAGTCTTCTTGTGTCAGTGAACAGTGTTCTTCAAAAAACTGAAATTCTGGACTGAATTCTACACCCCATCTTTATATGCTGAAATCCTGACCCCCAGTATATCAGAATGTAACCATACAGGGCTGGGCAAAAGTAGGTTTACCATTGTAAGTATGTGAAACACAGAACGCATTTTTGTATTATTATTTATTTATTAGTTATGTTATTTATTTGTATTATTTGTAATATTTGTTAATATTATTGTTTTGTATCCTTACTTATGATTTATCTGTTAGGTAATGATGGCTGATAAATAAACCAACTTTTTCCCACCCCTGTTTTTGGAGGTGGAGAGCTTTAAAGGGATAATTAAGTTAAAGTGAGAGTAGTAGGGTGGGCAGTGATCCAGTAGGACTGATGTTCTTATAAGAAGAAGGCACAAATAACAAATCTTGTAAGGACAAAGTGAAAAGACTGCCGTCTGCAAGCCAAGGAGAAAATGCTCAGCATATTCTAGACCTAGTGACACCTTGATCTCAGGCTTCTGGTCTCCAGAATTGTGAGAAAATAAATTTCTATTGTTTAAATAACCCAGTCTGTGCTATTTTGTTATGACAGCCTAGTAAACAAATACCAAATACATCTGATTTCCCAAGAAGGACATCATGTCTGAACCCACTATTTTATTCTTTTGATTGAAATTATTGGTAATATTTGAAAGATACCTTGTAGATATGCAGGAAGATACGTGGGATGCATAAGTGAAAAGATGGTGTTTTGCTACCAAGATGGAAGCAAGATACCGAACTCTGGCATCTCTTTACTGAAGAGGAATATATATATATGACTAAAGGCCTGGTGCACGAATTTGTGCACGGGGGCAGGAGGGCGTGCGGCGAGGGACCACAGAGGTTGGCTGGCAGGCCCCGATCTAGTTGTGTAGATGTGCTGAGGTAGCGGCAAACAAAGACTACATACAGAGCACCCCCAAACAGCCTGAACACCAGCTACACTCTGAGGGGAAAATATAGCTCGACTTCGCTGCCCGCACTCTGGCCGCCTCACTCTCCCTGGGGTGGAGTTGCTGACAGACAGACAGGTCATCTCTCCTACCTCAGCCATACATTTTCTCAGGGCTCTGCCCCCAAGCATGATAGGTAGCTGACTCTGGTCAATGGTGGCGCACCATCATGGGAGCTCTAGTCAATCAGTGGTTGGGAACTCGCAGGGCTGACCTAGAAGTGTCTGAGGGGGACAAAATGGTGAGCAGCACGGTGTGGTGGCCAGGGTAAGATGGTGGTGGTGCTTACTTCACATCTTTGCAATTAGGCTGCTGCCTTGCCCCTTCTGCCCCCTCTGAGCTGCTACTCTGTCTCGATCAGTGTCGGGGTCACTCTCCTCCTACAGGCTTCCCAGACTCAGATTCTCCAATGCCCAGAGCCTTAGCCAGGGGAAGGGACTGGCCATGGGGAGGGACCACAGGAGGTTGGCCAGCTGCTGGCTGCATGGAGGTTGGCTGTGGGAACACACTGACCACCAGAGGGCAATTCTTGCATTGAGTATCTGCTCCCTGGTGGTCAGTGAGTGTCATAGTGACCGGTCATTCCAGTCATTCTGGTCGTTTGGTTGTAATGGTTGCTTAGGCATATATAGAGGCCCAGTGCACAAAATTCATCATGGGGGGGGGGCATCCCTCAGCCTGGCCTGCACCCTCTTGCAATCTGGGACTGCTGGCTCCTAACCGCTAACCTGCCTGCCTGCCTGATCTCTCCTAACCCCTCTGCTTGCCTGCCTGATTGCCCCTAACTGCTCACCTGCCTACCTGATAGCCTCTAACTGCCTCTGCCTGCCTGCCTGATCACCTCTAACCACTCTGCCTGCCTGCCTGCCTGATTGCCCCTAACCATTCTGCCTGCCTGATCACCCCTAACTGCCCCTGACTCAGCCCCCACCACTGATGCTTCATCAGGAAGGTTGTACAGAAGGACGTTCAGAATGATGTCCAGAAGGTCATGCGGCTATCTGGTCTAATTACATATTACACTTTTATTATTATAGATAAATATATCTTTCCACTATACTAAAAATCATCACTGACATTTTGGAATAGGTAATAAAAATAGGAAAGGTAATAAAAATAATATGAAATTATAAATTTTATTAATAAGCAAAAGACTGGATTTTGCATTTTGATTGAAAAAGCTCAAACCTTCAAATCAGGAAAGCTGAAGTTTTGCCTAGAGTCTAGTACAAATGAATAGTATGTTCTAAATATTAGGTTTAAGTTTGTACACTATTTTACTACTACATACTTGCTAGTCTATTTTCTTGTAGCATATAAAAATATATATTTATTGCCGAAACCGTTTTGGCTCGGTGGATAGAGCGTTGGCCTGCAGACTGAGGGGTCCCAGGTTCGATTCTGGTCAAGGGCATGTACCTGGGTTGCGGGCACATCCCCAGCGGGGGGTGTGCAGGAGGCAGCTGATCGATGTTTCTTTCATCGATGTTTCTAGCTCTCTATCTCTCTCCCTTCCTCTCTGTAGAAAATCAATAAAATATATTAAAAATACATATTTATTGAAGACATTTAAAAAGGAGGAAAATGTTACATATACTGTCACTTCCCAGAAAAAAAAGCATAAAACTAAAGTATTTATTTCAAGTTGTTTTCTATGTTTAAGAGTAGGCACACATTCCTGCATTATTTTCCTATATTGGTAGAACAATTATCTTAAAACAATGATTTATAACCTGATTTTTACTGAATACTTTATTACCCGTATTTGCAACATGATGAATAATCAAAAGTGAGGCACACCAACTATTTCTGGTTCTCCTGATTTCATGTACATGGTAGGCTTCTTGAAACACTGGGGTTCACATGAAGCCAGTGAAGTGGAAGTGGAAGTAACTATGTGACTTCATTTAATTTCCAGAATATAACTCACCAAAGTTATTTTTCTTTCAGCCATGGAACTGGCAAGGGTCAAGATGTTCCTGTTCTATTATCCTGGGTATTAGATTTTTATTGCTACTCTAACAAATCATCACCACCTTAATGTCTTTAAACAGCACAAATTTATTCTCTTACATTTATGAACTCCAGAAGTTTAAAATGAATATTACAGGCCTAAAATTCAAGGCATTGGCAGGATTGTGCTTCCTCTGGAGACCTCATGGGAGACTTCATTTTCTGGCCTTTTCCAGAATCTAGCGTTGCAATCCTTGACTCGTGATTTGTTCCTGCATCTTTAAGACCATCAGCAAAGCATCTTCTCTCTCTGACATGCTTCTCTTTGCTTTTGTCATACCACCTCCTTCTCTTCTGTCTGTACTCAGTTTCTCTTTACTTCCTCTTATAAGGATACTTGTGATTCCATTTAGGGCCCACTTGGAAATCCAAGAACAATTTCCCCATCCCAAGATCCTTAATCACATCTACAATGACCCTTTTCCACATAAGGTACCATTTACAGAGTTCCAGAGATTTGAATCTGGGTACCATTGGGGAACATTATTCAGCCCACCATGGACATGTGGTGTGAACAATAGGAAAATCTAAATTTCCTTAAGCCCCTAGGATTTGAAAGTTTATTGTTATCACAACATAACTTGGGACATACTAACTGCTAAAAGTATAATTTAATTTTCTTTAATAATTTTATTTCTAATGACTGAATCTTTTTTTTAAAATCCTGTCATATAACTATATAATAGTTAATTTAATAATTATCCTATGGGAATTCAGTTGTGTCTAATGTGTCAATAAATAACCTAATAGGTAAATCATTATGCACATCTTTCATTACCCCCTTGGAGAAAAGTTCTAGATAATGAACCTCTGGATCAAAGGGTATGCGGTATATACTTCTAAGAATGTTCCCCTATGGTTAAAAGGGCTTCCGGAAATGTTATGCCCTGTGACACCTCACCTTTAACCCTGAAGCAGAACCACTGATGTTCACCCTCTCTTAGGGAAGACTTTTGAAAAAGACAAGGCAAACAGCCCCTAAGAATTTTAACTAGTTCAATGTGATAAACTTTGGAAATTGAACTGATCAATCTCTTGTGAAGTTATCCAATTCCCTTGTTGATTAGACTGAATAAGATATGTGAGGGGCGTGGGGTATATATTTCATGGTTCTGTTTTTCAAAAGACCTACCCAAGTGAATTTTCCTGTGCATAGAAATGTGAGGAGTAAATGGGATGGGAGAGAGGGTGAATACCAGATAGAAATCACTAAATATACAACCTTGTTGGAATGGAAAAGCAGAGAGAACGACATGCATTGATTTTTTTTTTTTCATTTTTAGTGGGGAAGGCTGTGTTGCAAACGTCACCTATGTTTTCAGTGGCTTCTTTTCTTTCCTCGCCCCTTTGCAACTCTTGAAAGCTATCCACTTTTGTTTGCAGGATTGGTTCTCTGCTGGGAGAAAGGTAATTCTGTTGGGCCAATGGAGTGGTGACTTCCCCTCCGCCCCATCAATCACTGGGGTGGAGATGACAAACCACAGCAACTCAGCCTCCATCTCAGCAG
>NW_006287680.1:732273-733309 GCF_000327345.1 Myotis davidii
ATCTCCACTTGCCAGGGCTGAGACCATCCAAGAGCCCTAGGAAGGCAGATGTCGAAAGGAGATGCTGCCAGGTGGGGATGGCAGTAATTTTTCCATAAATTGACTATTTCTCCTTTTGTCCGCCCCCTCCCCCACCCCTGTCATACTTTCCAGTATTATTTAGAATAGTCATTTCAACCTTAGTCTGTATGATCACCTGCCCCCTTTGTCAGACCTGGTGAGCCATTTGGCGTGATGGCAGGGGCCATCTGTGCTGTTAGAATGAAGCTCTTTTTCATTGCTCACCTGTCTCTCCCATTCCAGAGATTCTTGGCTTAGGGCAGTCAGGTGCCTCACTTTTCTGGGCTTGTTGCCACCAACTAGGTAGTTTTCAAATCTTAGGCTGGCCTTTCGGGTAGGAGAATCGATAGGGGATTGTATTTTCTTGGCAATTTCCTTTTCATTTCCAGGATGCTGAAATGTACTTGGCTGCACCCCATGGCTTACTCCAGTGAACCCTCTACTTTAAAGGATTAGCTCTTATCCCAAAAGTCTGGTCAACCCGAGCAAATGAAATTTCACATGAACTGAACCACAGGGAGTGATGAATGAACTCCTCTCCATTTCCTGGGAAAAAATAAAAATTCATGCTGAGGAGTGGAATTAAGATTATTGCAGAGGGGGTTCCAGCTTTTAAAACACTATTAACAGATACTCGGGCCTATAGAATACCCTCAGTGAAGTATGCACCACTCACACTGTTTCAGAATTTCTTGGGTCACATATGCTTTCATTTTATGTAAAAAGCAAGTTTAGAAAACCAAAGTCCTTCACTTTTGGAACAAATATAGAGAAACCTGTTTTATAAAAATGTATCACCTGGGAAAAATTATCCCCATATAATCCAGAAACTACATGACTTTATCAGTTTTCTACCATGGATTGATTTTCTCTTTAAAAATTTTTGCAAAGTTTATTACAATTAGTGGTTAAACTGAAATATTTTAAAATCTCAAAACTATTTGGCTGTATTTTCACAACATGAAAACAACCTTTG
>NW_006287680.1:733332-736248 GCF_000327345.1 Myotis davidii
GGGAAAAGAAACAATCCAGCTTAGAAAACTCGGTTCATGATTTATCTCTATCTCATGGATGCTCTTAACAAATTCCTTAAACTGTATGCTCCTTTCTTCATTTGCACTTAAACCAAGGGAAAATAATGTTTCTCTTTTCCCTAGCTCATAGTAATGCCATATGCATAAAAGTAATGAATAATTATGAAAACCATTGCAGTATTATGAAAATGAAAAGAAAATGTAATAAATCTTCATTTATCTTCACACTTTTAATTTAGACTTTGGTACAATATAGGAGGGAATACTTCTGAAATTTACATTTGTATTGTATGGAAAGAAGTAGTTTGAAAGAATAAATGAAATTACTAGAAGAACCTATTTAAGAAATACATATAATTAAAAGCTCTTGAGTAATTACTTAAAAGTAAAAGATGAATATATTCAAATTAACTGTCTATTGACACAACCATACATTAAAAAAGACAATTTGTTATATTAAATTAATTAGTAAAGTAATGTATAAATTCTAGAATTTTTTTAGCATTTTTCCCATCTCCATTTTGCAGCTTGCCTATAATGTGACATAAAAAATCATATTTGTATTTTTCATTAAATTAAGCAAAGAAATCACAGCTTACACTGTAATGAAAGGTTACCTGTAAACATGCAATGAATTTGGTTGTAAAACAGCATGTTATGGTACTATAAAAAGGGAGCATTTAATTATCACTAATAGAATTTAACTTAGACTTTATTTTTATTTTTTAAAATATATTTTATTGATTTTTTTACAGAGAGGAAGGGAGAGGGATAGAGAGTTAGAAACATCGATGAGAGAGAAATATCGATCAGCTGCCTGATCACAACCAGGATACATGCCCTTGACTGGAATCGAACCCAGGACGCTTCATTCTGTAAGCCTGTAAGCCGACACTCTATAAACTGAGCCAAACCAGTCAGGGCTTAAGTTGGACTTTAGAAATGAGTAGAATTTTAGCCACATAGATGGGGGTAAAAAAGCTTTTTGAAGGGACTGCATAAAAAGAAATCATGCAAGTGCACGATGTATTAAGAAACTGCCTAATAGGTCATCATTGTTGGATAATAAGATACAAAAATGTAAATAATCAGGAGCAACTATGAAAAATAGAGCATGTGACATGGACCTGCTTTGGGTGCCATAATATCAAGTTTAGAATTTATTCTGATGAGCATGAGGGCATCTGGGTAATTTTAAAAGGTGATATAATGAGATATATGATTTTGAAAAAAGATATGTGATTTCAGGGTTAGACATGAATATAACCTCAAAAATGTAGAAAAGTACAAGGTTCTTGTTAGGTTCAGGGATGGGTAATCAGCAAGGGGTAAATTTTATTGGGCCACCCATGAGGTCACATGGAAGAAGCCCTAAGAGGAAGCAGTCCATCAAACCAGCAACATCCAAATTATATGTTTCAAAGATTGAAACATTGAGAAAAAGTTGAGAACTTTTCTGTGTTGGTATTAAGGGAACTAAGAAGATCATCTGTGGTCACAAAACTGGAGACTATTGTTTAACTCTCCAAAATGTATAAAATCAGAATAGAATAGGGTTGAGGGAAAACCAAACAAACTTATAAAAAACTAGAGGCCCAGTGCACAAATTTGTGCTCAGCCTGGCTAGCAATCGGGGCCAATTGGGGTCACCTTGCCCAGTCCCAATCTGGGCCGATCAGGGCCAGCCATGGGAAGGGACCAAGGAGGTTGGCCAACTGCGAGAGGTTGGCTGTGGGAGCACACTGATAACCAGGGGGCAGCTCTGTGTTGAGTGTCTGTCCCCTGGTGGTCAGTGTGCATGATAGCAACCTGGTTGACTGGTCATTCAGTCAACTGGTCATAACAGTCACTTAGATGGGTCAGGGATGAGGAATCAGCAAAAGAAGAGTCAGTGAAGGAACTCAAGAAGGTGTCTCCAAGAGAAAATTAAATAGTACCTGGAATGTTTCTAAAGGCAAGGAAAAGATAATTCATGGGGGGAAGTTCTCAAAACTTTCAGATGCCACAGATGAGGATTAAGCCATTGGTACTTGATAAGTATAAAGACATTGATGACCTTCCTAAGCACAATTACAGAGGAGAGAATGAGAAGACAAAATGGACGGCAGGGAGCAGAGAAATCAGAAAGGGATTGAACAAGAAGCACCATAGAGAATAAGTATTTTCCTCTTAAAAATAAAGGCAGACAATGGAGGACTTTTAAAGATGATACAGAAAATGTCAGTGGATAAAGTAAGACTAAATATTGAAGAAATCACAGACATAGTTCATGAAAATAAGTCCCATGGAATGTAAAAGTAGATGGTTTTAAGACTTCAGGTGAATTTATAAATTGTGGAAAGGTAAATGGCTTCAAATTTTCTGGAGATTGGAAAAATGTATTACCAATCTATGGAGTTTTGAAGTAATAACAAAAAAAAGGAGAAATTAACATAATTTGTAATGTTTGTGTTTGTTTTGTTTTTGTTTTTTTTCATTGAAATTGTAGCTCCATCCATGGAAATGAGTGAGAGCAGGGTGCCTTGGGTATGCAAGAAAGTTTAGAAATTTTAGACTGTTGAATGGGCTAGACCAGTGGTCAGCAAACCGCGGCTCGGGAGCCACATGCAGCTCTTTGGCCCCTTGAGTGTGGCCCTTCCACAAAATACCACGTGCAGGCGCACACATACAGTGCGATTGAAACTCCATGGCCCATGCGCAGAAGTCGGTTTTCGGCCTGGGCGAGTCTATTTTGAAGAAGTGGTATTAGAAGAAGGGGGGGTGTCGGTCCGTCAGGTGACAGGAGAGGCGGCATAGGCGGGCCGCAGGATACGCAGCTCGGGGGAGGCGAAGGCGATTCATGCAGGAGTTGAGTGAGCCAGTCAGTCAGCAGTCTCATTGTGCAGTGGTTAGTGT
>NW_006287680.1:736926-745486 GCF_000327345.1 Myotis davidii
GCGGGATGTGCAGGAGGCAGCTGATCGACGTTTCTCTCTCATCGATGTTTCTGGCTCTCTGTCTCTCTCCCTTCCTCTCTGTAGAGACTCAATAGAATATATTTAAAAAAAAAAAGATTATCAACTCCATTATAGCTAAAGCTCTTAATCATCACCAATTTAAAGAATTTTTAGTTGAAATGGAGAGTGAGTATGCAGATCTTCTGCTGCATAACAAGGTACGTTGGTTATCAAGAGGAAATGTTTTGAAACGTTTCGCTTCCTTATTAACAGAAATTAAAGCATTTCTCCTTGAGAAGGGTGTTCACTATCCAGAACTAACGAATGATCAGTGGATCCAAAAATTTTGTGTCATGGTAGACGTTATGTCTCATCTAAATCAGCTTAATCATAAACTACAGGGGAAAGGAAACACAGTTTTTCGATGTTAGAAGAAGTTATTTCATTCAAAAACAAATTATCTCTTTTTGCTCAAGATTTTAAAAAAGAAACTTTGATTCACTTTCCTAGCCTGTTGAAACATCACCAAGAGAATAATTCTGATATTGACATTTGCTATTTCAAAACAACACTTTTAAATATGAGGGAAGCTTTTCTCAATAGGTTTCAGGAATTCAGAAACAGCAAAGCCACGTTAGCCTTTGTTAAAAAATCTCTCAATGCTACTGTAACAGAATTAAATTTTTCTCCCTTTAATATTGACATTGGCAACTTTAAAATGCAATTGCTGGATTTAAAAAACAAAGAACTGTGGAGCTCAAAATTTGAACGTCTTTGTGCTGAGATAGAAATATTGGAGAAAAACAAATGTGAACTTAGTTCACAGCACAAGTGGTCTGCTTTGAAAGACCTGGAGAAGGAAGATATGTTGATTTTTAACACCTGGAGTAGTATTCCTGACTCATGTAACCCACTGAAAAAACTAGTGTTTGCTGTTCTTTCCTTATTCCGGTCTACATATTTATGTGAACAATCATTTTCAAGCATGAACCTTATCAAGAGTAAATTGAGAAGTCGTCTTATTGATGAGAACCTGGAATCATGCCTAAATTTATAAAAACAACAACATACAAACCTGACTTACCCAAACTTTTTAAGGAGATGCAAGGCCATTGTTCACATTAGTGTTTGTCATTCATTGTCATGATTTAATTTTATGGGTATTGTAAGGTAAATTGTAAGGAATTTAATTTTATCAGTAAATAATATCATTATTAAGTATGATATCAAGTTTTATTCAACATACCTAGAGTTTAACTAAGACTTAAAACTAAGTAAAGTTTATTAAGTTAATTTTAGGGAATGTTGTGGAGTGAAAGAAGATGTAATGTCGAGGATTGAGAAAGGTATGTTGAGATGGTTTGGACATATAGAGAGGATGAATGAAAGGAGATAGACAAAACAAGTATACAAGATGAGTATGGATGGGAGAGTTGGAAGGGGTTGACCTCAGCGAACATACCTCAATCAGATTGAGGACATTTTTAGCAAAGGCCAGCTTAGGAGTACCCTAATTAAGTTAATAACAATGTACCTACCTATATAGTTTAAGTTTAAAAAATTTGGATCCCAAAAGAAATTTCAATCGTTGTACTGCTGATATTTGGCTCTGTTGACTAATGAGTTTGCCGACCACTGAGCTATGGAATTAAGTAAGAATAAAAGAAGTATTGGCTACTATCATCTAGAACAAAACTGATATTGCATCACATTATAACCAGATAACCAAGAGGTCCAGGCTGCATGTCACTACTTCAGCCAATTAAGCAGAGACAGGGTAGAATCATATCTAAGCATTTATTCCAATACTGCCGGCAGTATGGGAGAGCAGCAAGTCATCCACAAATATCTGCTCTGCCACTCCCCATAAGCTAGCTGCTTATATTGGGTAGAAGGACAAAGATTAGGTGGGAAAGTAGGAATTACGGGCATGGAAAGGTAGGCACAGGATAATCATTACAGGTTACAAGTCATGTAGGCTGGGTGAGGGGCCAAAGGGAGTCACAGAGGGTGGTGCCTCTGGGTGCCCCGGGACCAGATTACAGGTAACTGGGGCTGGGGGTTGTAAAGAGCAGGTGCCTCCAGGACTATATTATTTCAGCCACGAGGTTGTAAATCTTTCCATAATGATAGGCAGTTCTCTGAACAGGAGGATGAACTGTATTCCGATGTTACTCCCATGTCCCAGGGCGTACAACTCCCAGCCAGGTGAGGATATGCTTTCTCTAATCAAAACAGAACCATCATAGTTAACAGAGCATGATAAATATTTCTTATAATTGTAGCTGGTCCCTAATATTCTATTTCTGCCCTCTAACAACATGACTACATTGTGTTTTATTATGCATAATGATCTTATATCTTTTTATAAAAGTAAGACATGTATAGCCTGAAAAAGATAAAAAGATTATATTGCTAAAAATAAATTATTTTATGTCTTACTATATCTTTTTCTATTTATCAACTTACCAATGTGAGTGTGTTTCAGATAAGCTGCCAGGCAGCAAGGGAGAATGAATAGCCAAGCACTAAGAGGATTCAAAAAGAACACCTTTATTTGCAGATGCGCTAGTGCTGTGACTCAAGGGAATCAGTCTCCAAAGCCTGAGCATTGAATGTAGTGTGTTCTCATGTTAAATAGCCCGAAGTTCTTTATTTCTTAACTTCTGGGCTCTGTGGCAGAAGTGGGTTGGAATGGGGGAAATGAGATGACACCCAAAGGCCTGGCCTGGCTAGTGCCAGCACTGTCAACCCCCTCTGAGGGTTGTGTATGGTTCATGACTTATGGCCTCTGTAAAATGGAAGTATTCTGGGAAATGGGTTCTGTAGGCTGGACATGCATTAACGATAAGAATGGGGCTTAACTATATACTAGAAAGAATGTGCTTCAGAATACAGGTTACTGGGCACAGATGCAGATTGCTAGCCCCCCAGTTGTTTTATATTCCCTCTCAAGTGTGTGTGTGTAAGGGTGATGTATATTGTAAGAGCCATGGCAGGAAAAAGATGGCACACTACTCAAATGTGGTTAATAAGAACTCATTTACAAAGATGTTGGTAGTGTAAAGGGATATAAGGAAGAATTAGTAAAGTATCCTAGAGATGAAGTACCCTAGAGCTAGTCACAGGTTGGGGAAAATTGTGCTGCTGAGAAGGAAAGAGAAGATAGCATTATTGAAAAAATAGTGAGATACATAGCTTTAGAGAGGACCATTCAGTAGGAGCTGTGCTGATGGGGAGTCTGGGTAATTCCACCCAGATAAGCCATTTTCTAGTTGGGTAGAGTAGATCTAGACCAGCGGTTCTCAACCTGTGGGTCGCGACCCCTTTGGGGTCGAATAACCCTTTCACAGGGGTCACCTAAGACCATCGAAAAACACATATTGAATATATAATTACATATTGTTTTTGTGATTAACCACTATGCTTTAATTATGTTCAATTTGTAACAATGAAAATACATCCTGCATATTAGATATTTACATTATAATTCATAATAGTAGCAAAATTATAGTTATGAAGTAGCAACGAACATAATTTTATGGTTGGGGGTCACCACAACTTGAGGAACTGTATTAAAGGGTCGCGGCATTAGGAAGGTTGAAAACCACTGATCTAGAGGGACCAACAGATAACAAAGAATAACATACAGTGTTTTGGGGGGAATTGGGATTCAGCATCTCTGAAGCAGAAACAAAGAAAGAAATGGTTGAGTTTACCCAGTGTCTTAAATTGAGGAGGGTGTGTGTGTGTGTGTAGGTAAGAGCAGTAGGATTTCAGTGGGAGACAAAGGAATTGAAAGGACCATAAGAAAAGCTTAAATATCACAGACCATAGTCCAACGGTGTTTGAGAAACAATTGTTCAAGTTCAATAAGACAAGAATTGTTGTTTTCGTTTTATCATTAAATGGATGGATAGCAATAGTCTACTGAAAGGGTGAGGGCTACGCCCTCCATCTTGCCCCGAATCCTCCATTTTTGGGCAGCCATGTGCTCGGCAAGGCTTCTTCCCGGAAGCCCAAGCCTCTGCTAGCCACACTCAGGACTTCTTTAAACTAACCAATGACAATCAAGGGACGTGCGCGCCATAGATATGACCACATCCTGTGTAACAAAACACCGACTTGCGCCTGGCCAATTGGCAGGGCCCACAGTCATCTCTCCTCCCCTTACTCCAACCCCCCTATTAAACCCCTCTTCCCACTGGGCTAGCTCTCTTTTGCCACTTGCCGCTGAGTCTGTACGGAGGGTAGGGAAGCCAAACCCACGTTTGAAATAAAGACACGGCTGGCTCCCTGGTGTGATTTCTTGGGGATCCTGAAATCTGGGCATAACACTACTGGACCTAGAAATTCTTTCACTGGGCTGGACATTGTTTTGGTCTTTTGGAGGAAAAGAGTAAAGACAAGTCTGGTATAAAGTTATTAAAACATTCTAGATAAAATGCAAGTGAGACTCTGATTATTGCTGTAAATGCACTTTTCCATACTTTTACTTTTCTGAATTAAAATGTCTTACAGTCAAAGACACTTTGGCATATAGGAATATTGGAGTGGAGAAGTTATGAAAAAAGAGAAGAAAGGCTGAGGTTGACATAATTATTAAAACAAATTTTCAATCAAAATGTGTCTGAATATTTTTTGGCAGATGCTTATTGATGCAAATTGAAAGGAAGATTGAGTAAGCAGATTTCCATTTAAAACTTAATTAAATTAAGACAACATTAGTCCAATGTTTTTGAATTTTCAGTAAAGAGGTGGCAAAACTAAGCTATAACTAATGAAAAGAGGAAAAAAATTAAGAAGCAGCTTAGCTTATTTTCAATTTATCTCTTCCAGCCCAAATGAGAGATGAGAAAAGAAGAATAGTTCCCTAGAGATTTCTGGTGGCATCTTTTGAATTGCATCAATTATATTTATGCCAGTAGCATCCACTGCTATAATGTCCACACATTTTTATATTGATTTTATTTATTTATTTATTTTCCAGGAATAACCTTTTTTAAATCTTTATTGTTGAGAGTTTTACAGCTGTCCCCTTTTCCCCCCTCCACCAGTTTCCACCCCACCTCAGGCCTTCTCCACAGTATTGTCTGTGTCAATAGGTAATGCATATATGCATATAAGATCTTTTCTTAATCTCTTCCTCCCCCTTTTCCTCCCCATCGTTTTCAGGAAATTCCATGTTATCAGCCTTGCATATATTAGAAAGGTAAAGAAATCTTGGTAGAGGAACTCAATGCTACAGAAACCTAGCTTTGAAATCTACTAAGAATTGTGGAGTGGATAGTCTCTAGTTAATTAGGTTTTCTTATTCTGTTCCAAATACTGGGAAACTAACTAGTTTTATGGTTGCCTTATGTAAAGTCTGTTTTAGTCCATCAATGTGAACATTCTGTTGTAGACTGTAGGTAGACTTAAAAAATGTATCTATGTCAGTCTCTGATACCCAGAGCTTAAGTTACTTAAACATAAAATTATATTGAACATCATTATAAATACTGCTTTATCCAAGGCATAGAGTTACAGAGATATAATGCAGTCTCTCCCTGTTAGGAGTTTGCATTATATTATTAGAAGCAGTTATGTAAATAAGAAAACATCATACAAGTTACCCACGCTGTGATTCCAGCAGAGATCAATGTACCTTGGGAGGTTAACCACCCAGGAAGTGCCTGGGAATATCTTTAGTAAGCTGACTCAATGTGAGTCCAAGTAAGCATGAGCAAAGTATGGTTTTTAGTTTTGTTTAGATTCTGAGATCAGGTTTAGATTCTCTTGTATCTCTGTGATCTGGTAAAAATCTTATTCAGATTTTTTAAAACAAGTGGGTCAGAAAATGACTCCAAAATCATTTTAATATAAATATTCACACCTAAGCACAGGTCTCTTAATAACAGGAAATGGGAAGATTTTGAAAAACTCTGAGATAAAAGTTGATGTTATTAAATTATATTTAACATACATGCATTGGAAGCTTATGTGCAAAAATCCTATATTATGTTGTGTAAGTGTGTTTATAGAAAGGCAAACTCCCTGATTTCAGGTGCTTTACATTTGAGAAAGTAAGATGCACACACAGTAGTACAGTGTTTCCAAAAAAGTTTGTGAGCGTAGTTATGTGCACGTACAAAAGAGCCATAATATAATTGCAGAAAGAGCAAAATTTCTCTTGAGGAGAATTTAAGAAGTTTCTTAGAGGAAATAAGGGTTTTTATTCATATTGTTTGAATAATTTTCTCAGCCACAGTGACACAGTTGTACCAGTGATGGATTGTACTGATCCATTTGGGTCCAGGATCCACTAAGTAAAGATCATAAATTGAGCATCATGCACATGTGTGCAATCCCTAACAATGCAATAATTTGAAACTCCCATGCTCAAATCAACTATGCCTTTGATCTCAATGTCCCATGAGATCTTTTCACACTATGGTGGTAACAGATACCACTGAGTCACAACCAGTGGCAGAGAGGGGTCTCTGAATTATACATCATTTGCAAAGTATTTTATCTACTCAGAAACCTCTAACACAAGCAATAGAGGTGTATCCATCAGTAGATATGACTTTTTTTCAAGCAGGTAACAAGTAAAGAAAAATGGGTTGAGGGTAACTGAAACCAATTGGCTAGAATAAAAAAGATTTAAGGCATGCCCGAGGTTTAAGTTCCTTCTGATCCTATTTACTGGAATTGGCAGGAAATGCAAACGCCTCATCTTTTCAGACAGTGGACTAACTCAATCAGGCACTGGGATCCTTATGACACTATGGGAACTTCAAATCTTCACAGTATCCTCACTGTGAAATGGGACCAATTGGCCAATCAAAGCTCATTGAGTAAATGAAAAATGACTGGGCAGAGTGATTTTTTAAAAGAGCAAGTAGAAAGTGCCATATAAATGTTAAATAATCATAGTAAATTTCTAGACACTATGGCAAGTAGCATTACATAAAGGCTAAATAGATTAGGGCCTTTTTGATTTGCATTTAATTTTTAAAAAAGAGAATTTTTAGAGTGATTTTTTGTTTATACACTATAGCTTCTAAAAGCCAAAAATCTTGTTTGTGTCTCTGGAGCTCTGTGAAACTGTTGATTGAAATTAAATGTATTATCTGGTTTCTGTGTGGGTTTTACTTGAACAAAGAAAGAGTGAGTAGATTCTCCACTCTGCAAAAGCAGATGAGGCATCGCTGTACTTTTTCTAATGCAAAATTTCACTGCCTGTTGCCATGAGAAATAAAATTATCCTTTCACATAAAAACTTAGTAGGGTAGCTTCCTAGTATTTGTAATGAAAAGACACAATGGTAAAGGTGTGAACTTATTTCTATTTATGATTATTGCGCACTGAACCTGTTTACATCTATGAAAGCAGTGAAAATGTGTCTGAGCAAAAGAAATTCAATTGTATATATCTCTGCACTAATAATGGGTTTATAAAATTTTTGTTTACATTTTTTTGAAATTGAACACTAAACTTAGTTGTCACATAAAGGACAGTTGCCCCAAAGAGTCATTTGTAACCACAACGAGGAAGAGAAAAGTGAGCTTTTGTTATAATAAGCCCTAACAGCATGGGGGTTGTTTGTTTCTATATCTTAACCCTACCTATTGAATACATCACCATTATAATATTTTTCTTATCACTAGATCAAAATGTAATAAAAATATTTTAATTATTATCTAAATAAGGCATGCCATTTTTATCTATATCCTTCAAGATTTAAATAATAGCCGAAACCTGTTTGGCTCAGTGGATAGAGCATCGGCCTGCAGACTGAAGGGTCCTGGGTTCGATTCCAGTCAAGGGCATGTATCTGGGTTGCGGGCACATCTCCTGTGGGAGATGTGCAGGAGGCAGCTGATCGATGTTTCTCTCTCATCGATGTTTCTGACTCTCTATCTCTCTCCTCTCTGTAAAAAATCAATAAAATATATATTTTTTTAAAAAAATAAATAAATAATAAAAGAAAATATTACTTTTTTGGTAAATTCTTCCTAGTTAATTCTCTCCTTTATGAAAATTAGGCTTGATTCCTTCTTTGCAGATTGATAAAGAGATACCCAACGTCTCCTGGTGCCCACATTTTAAATAGTGGTTTGGACACAACTGTAAGGATGGCGGTAAAACACGAGCAATTCTAACATTCACCTCCATTGTCTCAGAAAGATGCTGACATTGTGTTTAAGAACCATGTGGACAATTGAGAAAAATCAACGTTCAGGCAGAGAAATTGGACAGGGTAGGTTTCATGGGGGTGTTACCTGTGCATAAGCACAGGACCCTGGGCTTAAAAGAACCTTCCAAATGGTTTAGTGATCTGCCATCGCCATTTTGAAATTCTTAATAATTTATAATCAGGAGAGCCTGCATTTTCAAATTGCATGGGGACCTGCAAATTATGTAGCTGGTCCCGATTTGGGGTTATGCATTGTATGCGCCAGGAAATCTGGGACATGTTAATTTCATGGACAGATCTCTACATTTTGGTATCAAGGGATCCTGGTCTGATTTTGATATTGAGGCAGATTCACTCTTTTCCCTAGAGAGTGTAGGG
>NW_006287680.1:745610-746168 GCF_000327345.1 Myotis davidii
AAAATGAGCCAAACTCAGAACCGGCCCAGCAGGAAACAATGGTAAAAGAGCAAAGGTGAATTAAATAATTATTGTCAAAAAAGAAAATAAGTTCATCAAAGTCTACCGTTACTGCAAACAAAGCTTTTAAAATTCCTCCTTCATTGTTTCCAACTCCATGAGTTTTGCTAACTCTGGAACCTTAAAATTATGTTTGCACTGCACTAGATAGTTCTTTACACTAATTAAAATATGGTCTTCCCAAGTTGCAATTGGATATTAAATTTCATTTTGAATCATTCACATGTATTTTTGTTGTTAATCCTCACCTGAGAATATTTTTTCCATTGATTTTTAGAGAGAGTGGAAGGGAGTGAGGAAAAAGAGAGAGAAACATCAATGTGAAAGAAACGCATCTATTGGTTGCCTATTGCATGCACCCCAACTGGGGCTGAGGATCGTACCTGCCACCCAGGCAGATGCCCTTGACCAGGAATCGGACCCACAACCCTTCCATGCCTGGGCAAATGCTCCATCCACTTAGGCACACCGGCCAGGGTTCTCCACATCTACTTTTCT
>NW_006287680.1:746653-747088 GCF_000327345.1 Myotis davidii
AGTGGGAATGACAGGTGCCACTTCTGAGAAGATTTAAGAAGCATCATGTAGCCCTAGCCCGTTAGGCTCAGTGGATAGAGTGTCATCCTATGGATTGAAGGGTCTTGGGTTTGATTCTGGTCAAGGGCATGTACCTCAGTTGAATGCTTGACCCCTGGCCCTGGTGAAGTGCGTGTGGAGGCAACCAATTGTGTCTTTCATATTGATGTTTCTCTCTCTGTGTGTCTCCCTCCCTTCTACTCAGTCTAAAAATCAATGGAAAAATATCCTCAGGTGAGGATTAAAAAAAAAAAAAAAGAATCATGTAGTTTCTTCCTCCATTTTCTCTTCCCTTTCTTGGAGACAAACAATATCTTACATCATGGTTGTTCCTTCATCCTAGAATGGGTCCTAGAATGAAGAATCAAAGGTAATCCATGATACATCTTTAATGTT
>NW_006287680.1:750716-751818 GCF_000327345.1 Myotis davidii
ATATTAAATTTCATTTTGAATCATTCACATGTATTTTTGTTGTTAATCCTCACCTGAGAATATTTTTTCCATTGATTTTTAGAGAGAGTGGAAGGGAGTGAGGAAAAAGAGAGAGAAACATCAATGTGAAAGAAACGCATCTATTGGTTGCCTATTGCATGCACCCCAACTGGGGCTGGGGATCGTACCTGCCACCCAGGCAGATGCCCTTGACCAGGAATCGGACCCACAACCCTTCCATGCCTGGGCAAATGCTCCATCCACTTAGGCACACCGGCCAGGGTTCTCCACATCTAATTTGCTAGTACTCCTCTCCTCTTCTTCCTCTCCTCCTCACCCACACTCAGAATATTTTGCATTTTATGTATTTGCCTCCTTCACTAGACAATGAAAACCTCAAAGGCAATAGTATTTCACGTTTTACACTCCAGTTCATTGCACAGAATAGGCTTTCAGAGAATATTCAATTGACTGAATATTTCCATTGTCAACTTAGGAAAACCCTGAATTAATTCAATTAATGAATTAAAACTCTGAAATAAATCTATGAAATTTTCTAAAGAGAAACAATATGACTCCATTACTAAGCATTCTCTTTATTGTTTTTATGCCATACATCTGTAATTAAGGCTAAATCCCACTTGGTTAAAAAAAAAAGCATTTATTGTTTTAAAGAGAGCAAAAAAAATATTTTAGGCAAAAGAACAAAGGACAACCATCTGCTCATTAGCAAGCACTAAACAAATATTTAAGAACTGAATGTCTGAACAAAAACTATTGCCTTCACTTGGATACTATTAGCAATAATCATAACTGTAAACACATAGAGCATACCATTTGGCACAGGCATCACTAAATGTTTTATAATATGTATAACCTCAATTAATTCTTAGAATAACCCTAAGAAATAGGTAAAATAGCTACCCTAATCTACAAATGAGAAAACTGATATAAAAATATAAAAAGAGATTCAATAATTTACCTGAGGTCACCTAGATAATAACTGGTAGAGATAAGATTTAAAGCAGGGCAGTTTACCTCCAGAGTTTATGGTCTTAACCGAGATTAGGTTTTATTGTTGTGAAAAGATTCACTCTCTTTT
>NW_006287680.1:751871-782306 GCF_000327345.1 Myotis davidii
TTCCAGGTTCAATTCCAGTCAAGTGCATGCACCTTGGTTGCAGGCCCAGCCCCTGGTCAGGGCCTGTGCAGGAGGTAACCAATCAGTGTGTTCTCTAACATCGGTGTTTCTCTCTGTCTTTCCCTCTCTCTTCCACTCTCTCTAAAATCAATGGGAAAATATCCTTAGGTGAGGATTAAAAAAAAAAAAAGAATCATGTAGTTTCTTCCTCCATTTTCTTTTCCCTTTCTTGGAGACAAACAATATCTTACATCATGGTTGTTCCTTCATCCTAGAATGGGTCCTAGAATGAAGAATCAAAGGTAATCCATGATACATCTTTAATGTTGGGGCAAAATTGCTATTTGCTGTAAGTCAGCGAAGTGTGAACAGTGGTATGAACATGAGATTCTGATTTCAATTCCTTTTGATGTATACCCAGAAGTGGATTTGCTGCAGCACATAGTAATCCCACTTTTAACTTTTTAAAGAACTGCCATGCTATTTTCTATAGTGACTGCACCATTTTGTATTCCCACCAACAGTGCAGAGGGGGTCCCATTTTTCCATATCCTTAGCAACAGTTATTTTTTTCTGATTTTTTCATAACAGCCATCCTAAGCAGTGTGAAGTGGCATCTCATTGTGATTTTGATTTTCATAATTATTAGTGTACATATCTGAAAATGGCATTAGTCAATTTGTATTCTTTTGCCTCCAAACCATCTCTCTTCTCCACTTCTTTACCTAACTGGACAGAACCTCAAAGTTCAGTGTTAGAAATCTTGGCAATGGAAAATCCTCGTAACTACCACTGCACACATGCACTCTGGGATACCTCCTAACAAAAACATAAAAATACAACTGTCATTATGAAGTGGCTGTTACCCTCCACGTCTTCTGAAAGTGGCTCACTCCCTTCAGTTACTAGCATTTCCCAGATATCAGATGTGCCAATTCTATTGCCATTTCCGCCTTTATTAATTCAAATTCAGGAGCTTATTAGAATGAATTTGTATATCAGCAGGCCCAAAATTCAGTAAAATTGAACTTGGCTCCAATGTGTGCTATTTCTGATGTATTGGCCAAGAAGAAAGTTTTCCTTTTATCTATTTGATCCCTGATTATTGCTTTTATAGAAGTTGCATTTTAGTCAGCAGATTTTGAATGTGTCTTGATGTATTCTATTTTACTAAATTAATATTGGGCTAAAAAAGGGACATTAGCTCTGATACTTGTGTATACATAATGATCAGATAAAAGACAGTGTACCTGATGTGAAAAGTCAGACATTTTTTCCTAGTTTTGTAACTTCTCTTTTTATTGAGAAAGCTATTTTATACTCCTCTTTGTGGGGACTAATGCAAATTGTGTGTGTGTTTTTATAAAGACTCAAATGCTTTAGAGCAGTTTTAGGTTAACTACAGGTTTGAAAGAGAGGTATAGAGTTTAGCCTATATCTCCTAGACCCACACATGTATAACCTTATCTATTATCAACATCATTCACATGGTACATATTTACTAAAGATGAACTTACACTGACACATTATAATCACCCAAAATTCATAGTTTACAGTAGGTTCAACTTTGTGTTTTACATTCTATGGGTTTGGACAAATGTATAATGCTATATATACATCATTATGTCATACAGAGTATTTTTACTATCCTAAAATTCTTGTGTGTTCTGCTTATTCATCTGCCCACCCAAACCCATGGAAAACATTAATCTTTTTATTGTCTCCATAAGATTGCCTTTTTAATTTAATTTAATTTATTTATTTAAATATATTTTATAGATTTTTTTACAGAGAGGAAGGGAGAGGGATAGAGAGTTAGAAACATAGATGAGAGAAAAAAATCGATTAGCTGCCTCCTGCACACCCCCTACTGGGGATGTGCTCACAACCAAGGGACATGTCCCTGACTGGAATTGAACCTGGGACCTTTCCGTCTGCAGGCCAATGCTCTATCCACTGAGCCAAACCGGTCAGGGCAAGATTACCTTTTTTAGAATGTCATCTAGTTAAAAATTATATAGTATGTAGCCTTTTCAAACTGGCTTCTTTCACTTAGTAATATGCATTTAAAGTTTTCTATCACATGATAGCTCATATCCATTGTCTAGATATACCAAAACTAATTTACACATTCACTTACTAAAATACATATTTTTTGTCTCCAAATTTTGGCAATTATGAGTAAAGCTGCTATAAACATGTGTTAGGGTTTGTACGAACAAAATTTTCAACTCCTTTGGGTAAATACCAAGAAGCACAATGCTGGATTGTATGACAAGAATATGTTTAATTTTGTGAGATATCATAACCTGTCTTCCAAATAGGCTGTATTATCTCACAGTTCTACCAGCAATGAATGAGAGTTTCTGTTGCTCCATATCCTTGCCAGCATTTGGTGTCTTCCGTGTCCTGGACTTTGGTCCTAATAGGAGTGTAATGGTAACGTTCTGTTTTAATTTGCAGTTCCCTCATGACATAAGATGTGGAATTTATTTTAATATGATTATTTTCCATGTGTATATCTTCTTTGGTGAGGTGTTAAGGTCTTAGGCCCATTCTTAATAGGGTTTTTGTTGTTGTTGTTGTATGTGTTTTGTTTGTTGGTTTTTTTTGTGGCATTTTAAGAGTTCTTTGTAAATTTTGTGTAACAGTCCTTTATGAGATGTGTCCTTTGCAGATATTTTCTCCCAGTCCCCACATGGGATGGAGCTTGCAAACCCGACATGTGCAGGACACGAACTTCAACTGAAGCGTTAACTTCACCTGGAATCATAAGTTGATGTTCAACCACTGAACCACACTGGCCAGGGTCATCTGTATGTTTGTGTAGATAATATAGAGAATAAAAGAAGGTGCTGTGAATGGGTCTTTAGTAATATGGTGCTGAGGTGTGGAGGAGGGGATCTGTTTGTTCTACAGTCCTATAGTCAGGTCCTAATCTTTTAGTGATCTTGTGCCTCTGGACCGTAAATTAAGTGTTCCTCTTATTTTTTATTTATTTATTTATTTTTACCCCACTGAGGTCAGGCTGGATGGCTACAATGGGCTGGAGCTGAGTATTTCCCTTCCACAGGTGTCAGTTCTGTCTGCTGATAGCCCAGCAGGTTAAGCTCGGGTTAATTAGTTTCACCTAAAAGCAGAAGAGACGCCTGCTATGGCATATTTCAAAGTGGTTCATTTTCACCTCTGGGCTAGAGCTTGGGGGCACTTTTCTCTGATATTTACCTTGGATGGGAAGCTGGTTGACCTCCTGAAGGTAAGTCTGTCAATATCTTGGGTGACCTTCTATGACAAGGTCCCTCTTGAGTTTTAACGCTTCAGTTGAAGTTCGTGTCCTGCCTTCAGCTTCTCCTCCTGCTTCTCTGATCTAGCCAAGCCCTGAAGACCAGTGTTCACTTCTCTTTCTCCCCAATCTCCTCTGGGTCCGCCCCCTCTCTTGTGAATTCAAAAAGAGTTGTTGAGTTTTCAATCTGTTCAGATTTTAATTTTTTTCAGTTACAGTTTGCTTTTAATATTATTTGGTATTAGTTTCAGATGTATTAGAAAATTATACTTGATAACATGGTCCCCAATATTTCCAGTACCCACCTGCCACCGTACATAGTTATTACAATATTGTTGACTACATTCCCTATGCTGTACTCTACACCCCTGTGACTGTTTTGTAACTACCAGTTTGTACTTCTCAATTCCTTCACATTTTTTATCGAGTCCCCCAAACCTCCTCTCCTCTGGCAACCATCAGTCTGTTCTCTGTATTTATGAGCCAGTTGCTCTTTTGTTTGTTTATTGTGTTCTTTAGATTCCACATACAAGTTAAATCATATGGCATTTATCTTTCTCTGTCTGACTTATTTCACTTAGCATACTTGTTCACTGGAGTGGTGCTTCCCAAGCTACTCACGTATGGAACAGAAAAATGGGAGTTAAATTATGTTTTTATGTCAGTTCTGTTATATGTTTTTTGGGGGAATTTTATTAGGAAAGCTGCCAGTTGAATGGAGAAAAGTACTGACATTTGGAGGCAGGCCGCCTGATTTGAATACTGCCTCTATTGTTTGCTAATTGATTGCAGTTGGACGTCTCAGAGCTCAACTCCTTTAGTTATATAAAAACGAAATGAGAATATAACTCATTGGTTTGATCTGTGCATCAATTGAGATCATTTATATCCAGAGAAAAGTTCTGTGCCTCTCACATAGTAGGTTCTTGAAAAATATTTATTTCTTTTTTGTCCACATTACATTCAGATCTTTTTTAATAGGTAAGAAATATGACTCGGGCATAAGAGAATAGGGGGAAATTATAGTTTGTATCTGAAAAATAATCATTAGTGCAAATGTAAAAGTAAAATCCAGAGTCCCAAAGACCTAGTTTAAATTCTTTAATATGTGCTTATGTAGGACCTGAAATGGGGGGAGGAGGAATTGTTTATATATATAAAATACTATTTATATAGGAAGCCTGTCCATTTTCTATTTATGCCCTTTTGACTTAAACTCCGATTATGTCAGAAAAAACTTGAGCCCTGACCGGTTTGGCTCAACAGATAGAACGTCGGCCTGCGGACTCAAGGGTCTCAGGTTCAATTCCCGTCAAGGGCATGTGCCTTGTTTGCGGGCACATCCCCTGTGGGGAATGTGCAGAAGGCAGCTGATCGTCATCGATGTTTCTAACTCTCTATCCCTCTCCCTTCCTCTCTGTAAAAAATCAATAAAATATTTTTTTTTTAAAAAAAGAAAAAAACTTGAATCAGTAACACCTAACACCATCTCATAATCCTCTAACTAACCATTGTTCTTTCTTCAAGCTTTGGAGGAAGTTTAAAATGTGTCCTGTCCACAAACAGCTACTGAGCACTCTGTCATTTAGTCAGTTACATCTGCATTAAAGCTGACAGGGAGGAAAGCTGCTCACTGCCAGCTCCTTCACTCTTGCCCTTCCCTCCCTCTTCACCCCATCCCACTCCCTTCCATGCATTCCAAATCACCTCATTTATAGTGAGGTGGAGGGGAAAAGGGTAAATATAAAAGGAACTTAAGATTTTAACACATCATTGCCATTTGATATGCGTGCCACTGATGAGCTAACATAACTGAATGAGCAATGATCAAATTCGTGAGTGAATTTCCACTACTTGCTGCCCATTCCTGTTCACATTTCAACCTTCTGTTTAATGATCTCCCATGATATGCTGATATAGGAAAAGTTTTGCTTGCAGACTAGTTATTGAAATTCTAAAAATCTATGTATGTCCTCGTGCATATTTAAAAACTTAAATACAACATTACATATTTTAAAAGAAATAATACATAATCAATATCACATAAGATTAGGGTGAATTGGAATATTTTGTAGCACGGCTTGTTAACTTTGTTTTAACTATTCATTGATTCATGCACACCCAATTTGAAAGAAATCACATAAAAAGCTGTTTGTTGGTATGGAAAGATTGAAAAAATGCATTTTATGAGAACTTTCTAATTATATTTAGAAAAATCACTATACTGCTTTTGTTGTTCCAAATTCAGAATATTTATCATGATCTCAGCTTCACCCCCATAAAAATATGTATAAGATGGGAAAAGACAGGCAGGCCTATAGGATTAGGAAGACTTCTCCCCAAACCAATACTTACAACTTTTGATTGCCCTGGAAATTTTATAACCCAGCAAATGGCTCAATCATAATGTTTAATATTTGTGAAGGGAATCTCTCTTTTTTTGAAAAGAGGGAGAAAAGTGATTATGAACATAGATACATTTTCAGGCAGTTTTAGAAAATGAGATGGGTCTGGATACCCATGAGAGGATTATGCCACTTGTCAAGTATTGTCTTTCCTAAAGGCAGATGTAAAAATGGGATATTGACTTCATAATTTGTGAACCTGTTGGATACATCAAGAGAAAGAGTCAGGCTAGAGGCCTGTTTATCATCCAGCCCTGCTAAGTTCCCTCCTTGACCGATAGTCTTCCTCCAGTGTAGCGGCAGCTCAGATTCAGGGTCTGGTCACCCCAAACATTCTTGCTTCTTTTTTCTGAAAGCACAGTTAGTCAAGCTAAAGGCTCCTGCCCCTTTGAAGAAGGAAAGGAGGGGGATTGACAGAACACACTCATGACTGCCTAGCGGGATATTTCCTCAGGAGGACCTACCACCATCCCTACTATAGAGGGTGTTTGCAGAGCTCTCCAAGGATGGCAGTGCTCCCCTCACAAACGTTTGCTCCACGATTCTGTGAAGTGTCCTCTGAGGTTTCCCCGGATATGGATGAGCCAGTCACAAATATACATTAGATTTCTACTCTAACATTCCTGTTTCTCTAAGCCTTTAGCTGTATTTCTTTACAGTATAGCAAGGAAATTGCACATCTCAGCTTCTCTTAATGCTGATCATTATGGCCATTTTAGTCAACTATGTGAGCAAATTGTAAGGGCCTTTCCCAATTGCTTAAGCTAACATATGGAATCCAGAAAGAATACCTATAATGGTATATTTGGCAATTCCAATCTTAATTTTCTCCACCTTGGAAATACATTTATATTCTACTTCTGTCCATATGTTAATTTATGCTGATGAAAACTAACCAAATTTAGCAGTTTTTTGTTTGTTTGTTTGTTTGTTTGTTTGTTTTTCACTATGTTGACTCTCCCATGTCTCCTGGTCAGGTTATATTTGACTCTCATGTGGATCTGAAGGCCATGAGGGATGAAAGTGTAGATTTTTTTAAATGAGCATTCCCTTGCAATGGAAGATCATTACAGTACCCTCATGCTACGAGAAGCCACTTCCTCAGAAACAGGAGGAGCAGTATCTGCTGGTGAGAAAGGAATAAGGGATTTATAGGGATGTCAAGACACTCAGATTCATCTGAATCTATTATCATTCATATTCATTGCAATTCTCAGGTACCATTATTTTCCTGTCAATGCCCTAACAGTCACAAAAGAAATTCGGTAAGGATGAGAAACCAAGTCATAACTTGGAGCCAAAAGACATTATTTTGTGATCATCATAGAATTTACTTTCCCACATCTCAACTTGTGCCTGGAAGTATTCACGTTCATGCTACCACTTCTCTAATGCAATAAAGAATAGCATGCTCCACTGTACCAGTACAACATTCCCAACATAGAAGTACTTTGAATCAGTCCCTTTGTTTTCTATAGGCACATTATTTTATTTAAGGAAACATTTTGGACTTATTCTTTTAAAAAATAGCCCATTGTGGACATTGTAATAGGTTATGGTGGATAATTAAAGTAATAAAGTAGATGCTAGTGTTCTCTGCTCAAATGTTATCTCAGTGTGTTGCATTTTGGAAGCAAATCTTGTGTTAGACACATGCTTAAAATTCAGGGTTTTGCCACCAAATAATTAGATGTCAACTTTAAAAAAAGCTTAATTTAAATTCTTTGACTAAATGTAAATATCAGAGGCAGCCCAATCTAGCACACAATTCAGTTTCTTATATACTGATTACAATGCATTAATTAAAAATAGGCTGCTATTTTAAGAACAAAATCACAATTAGCTGAAAAAAGGGACTTCAAGTAAATATAACCTGTGTCTTATTACTATTCTTAAGATCATCAGACACTTTCTTACAATATTCCCTGAAACTCTAACTTCGTTGAACCCTCTGTCTTATTCCATCTATTTCTGACCAATTTAAGGTTTTAATAGCTTATAACAATGCATTTAATAGGAAGAAGACATTAATTTTCAGCCTTGGCATTTCTATTTATCTCTAGAGTCATTCTCCATTCACAGTTGACAAGGGATATAAGACTGGGTTTCTGCTTCTAGTAGCTATCTCTTACATCCCATCTCTGTTTTCTTGCCATTCCTTGATGAGAAAAGCAGTCAATGTATTATTCTTGCTGAAAAATGGAAAAATGTACAATTGTGTTGGTATACTTGATTTCCTCATGGTGATCTATTGCAATCGATGAAGATTTCCCTTGCGAACAAGTCTACTAAGGTCATTCTTCATATCTCTTGCTCCTCATCAATGACACTTTTACATAGGTTACTAAAGAAAACACATGTAGCCAACTACCTCCAAGTAATTTTATTCTATCAACTAGGTTTCTGACCAAAAGTTATTTTCTCCCTTAAATAACTTAAAAGTAATTAAAAATAAAATAAATTATAATAAAAAATAATAGAATTCATTTATTTAAAATTGAAAATATTATGCCAAACTCAAGGTAGGATTGTGTGAAGAAAACTCTAGAGCAGATTTGCTATGTGTAAGTATTATGACTGGAGTATTCTCTTGAATTAAAAAAGAATAGCTTTCAGTATCTCATAATCTGGGACACGATGATCAGCCAATACTTACATAATCTAGTCTTAGAGATGAAATCATAAGACATCTTGGACAAATTCATAAACAGAGAATTTTGAGAAAAGTGGACATATTGCAAATAAAATAAAAATCCCCGCTAGTTAGTTTTTCACTGTCAACTGCTAGACCACGTTATTTTTTAACAAAATATGGTTTCAGGGAGCCTGGGATTTTAATTTTTCCCCACATATTTCTCCGGGTTTAATTAGTAGTCAGTAAAGTCCTTAAATGTTTAATAGTGGTTTGGTTATATGTTATCTACTTCCAATCCAGGGACATAGTACCATCTTTAAACATATTTAAATGAAACTTAAATACTTTAAAATTTGCAACCCAAAGTGTGTGTTTTTAAAAGCTGTAATTTAAGAGGCTACGTGGCTTTGTCTGGAACAGATGCATGAGAACAATCTGAAGGGCAGTACATTTAACAGTGAAACAGCCGATGATGAAATGGTGTATGTATTTATAGTACTTACATTGTTCTCCAGCTCTTTATATAACTACCTTTTCACTTTGGGATTTTTTTCATGGTGTATGTTGTGATCTTATCTGTTTGCTTTTCTTTTCTTTGGGGACAATGGGTTATTTAGTAGCTCTTTTTAAAATGTGTTTGAGGATGTGCATTTTAAGTCTTTTTCTACTATTATTTGCTTGATTTCCTCTCTGTAACATCTTTCCTTTATAAAGCAAACAAAGAAAATAATTTTGGGTTTGGGTATAAGAAAGAATCTTGTAATATGAATGACTATAGGACAACCCAGGAGAAGTTTTAAGTAGCATTTTAAAAGGGTTTGTCAGACATTCATGTGTTTTCCTTTTTCTATTTATCATAAAATTAATAATATTAAGAATTACTAATAGAAATAAAGTTTTATTATAATAACAATTATAATAATTACTTATAATTATTATTACAATAAATTATAATCCTTTACTTTGAAGACACTATTCTCAGTGCTTTATGCATATGTAAATAGGTACATATTGTATTTAACCCTCACAGTGACTTAGAATGCAAATATTATTATTACTTTCATCTCCAGATGAAGGACGAAGGGAGGCTAAGCATGGTCAAAGCATGAAAGAGCTGAGAAAGTAGCCCCGTTATATATGACAGAAAGCCCTGTGAAGTTAATGACAAAGAACATGAGCAGTAGATAATAAGAATTAGTCCATATTTTGCAACAGCTACAGATTGAAAAAAAAAACAATGGTGAAAATAGTAACAGAAGTTATAATAATAATAACTACTTCACTGTTTCTATTAAGGACCAATTAATGGCCAAGAATCAATCTAGGCACTTTCACATCCTATATAATAAAGAGCTAATATGCTAACTAGACTGGACAGCAGAACAACCTTGTGGAACCTTCTGGAATGACCAGTGGGCGGTGGGTGGGGCTGCGAGGCAGCCAGGGCTGCAAAGGCCTACTCTTGCATGAATGTCATGCATCAGGCCTCTAGTCCTATATAATAAAAGCCTAATATGCTAAGTGTCCGGTTGTCCAGTCAGCCATTCAACCATCAAAGCAAATATGCTAATGATATGCTAAGGCTACTTAATCACTTGCTATGATGTGCACTGACCACCAGGAGCAGATGCTCCAATAGACTGGTAGGTTAGCTTGCTGTTGGGGTCCAGCCAATTGGGACTGAGGGAGATGGGCCGGGCATGCCCTGGAGCCCTCCCGCAGTCCCTTCCCCAATGGCCACCCTCCCACATCCCTTCCTAGCCCCAATCGTGCACCAGTGGGGTCCTTTGGCCTGGCCTGCACCCTCTCGCAATCTGGGCCCACCCAGGGGATGTCTGAGAGTCACTTTTGGCCTGATCTCACAGGCCAGGCCAAGGGACCCCACTGGTGCACGAATCCGTGCACCGGGACTGTACTAAAGTATATTTATCTTCCTAATGACCCAGAGAAATGGCATTATTATTCCCAGTTTAAGATCACAAAATTAAAGTCAGAAAAAGCAGGCATCTCATTCAACATTACATAATTAGCATATTACAGGTGCTGGAGTCCAACTGTGATACTGGTGCCAAATTCTATACTTAATTTTCTGTCCCATTGTGAGCTGCCTTTCTTCTATACTTGTGATTTCATCTCAAAAACTCTGCCTGCTGAAAGAAATTTTCTTTTAAATGTTAGAATAATGTGACATTTACACAGCACGGTGATCCCAAAAATTATTATATTTAAAGACTTACTCATCTCAATACCAATCGTTTCAGTAAAAAAAAAAGAAGAAAAAAAAAACTTCTTGAAAATAATCAAGGGCTGGCCAAGGTGTGAAAATCTAAAGCCCCAAATCTCTTAGGGATCAATAATATTCTCATTGGCTAAGAATAAAAAGTGTGACATTAGGTCACCAAAATTTTGAGATTCTTCATAAAACTAATAGAAAATAGAGCAAAAGAAATGTAAGCTTATCACTTAGGGCTCCATCTGAAGGCAGGATTTAGTACAATGAATAGTAGCATTCAGGCCAAATTATTTGGTAGCAACCTAGTAATGGGACCAAAACTGCTGAAGCTGCTTTTGGGGATATTTATTTTTTAAAAAAACCAGAAGACTCAGAAAGAAACTTTGATTCTTCCCCCAACTCCTGCCCAAAAGATTCACACAGAGGAACCTACTTCAGGAAGGAGAGTTCAGGAAGCACCATAGCCTAAGTTGAATTAAATGGGCTAAACAAGAGTGCTTCAGGCAGGTGCCTGTTAGCTGGCTACCCGCTGTGTTCTGTTGTTTCACTGGGGGGCATTTTCCTGCCAGGGTGTTCTGCTCTTCCTCAACTACTTGTAAATCTCCCATTCTCACTTCTGAAATCTAATGCCCCATTCCTACCTTTCTCCTTTGTCAAAAAATGTCTTGAATATGCAGTGCTGCCTCAGATGCAAATGAGGAGCAGCATGTTAAGGACAACTGCAGGAAAGGTGATCCTTGTTATAAAGTGGCAAAGAACTCCACTGACATGCGTATTCTAGTGTTCTGTGGAAGGTAGAACTTGTGAGCAATTAAATAGGATATTTCGCTCAGGAGATTTTTGAACAAGTATTGAGGCAGGTGGGGGGGGGGCAATATGGGGGGGAAAGGAGGAACATCCGTTAATACTTTCAATATTAAAGATAAATCCAAAAAAAGATGACTTGGTTCCTCCCAAACACTTATAGAAAAGAGAGAGATAATTTGAAGAAATAAACTTAAGCACAAATGCACCAGGACTTTATGATTTGGAAAATTATCAGCCTCTCCATATAGCAAAAGAAATGAGGAAGCTTATTCTGAAGAGAATATTAAGGGTGTAGTTGAAAACATTTTGATAAAGAGATCATGGGTTTAACTTATGAATTGAATAAACCAACAATAGAGATGGCATTATACAAGCAGAAATATTGCTCATTTGAATTAAAGGGAACAGAGAGGTTAAGGCAGAATTAAGAAAGGCTGTCAGAGATAGGTTAACAGGCAAAGTTTAATACCTGAGCAAGGGGAATTCACATAATGTCCATATTTCTAGCACCTCAAAATTATTTTGGCCACTACCCATTACTCATTTCCAAAGCCTCTTTCACATGATTAGGTATTCATTTCAACAGCATCCCACTTCTCAGCATCAAACCCGGTCTTGGTTAGTTTAAGCTTCTATAACAAAATACCAAAGACTCAATGGCTCAAACAACAGAAATGTATGTCTCCCAGTAATGAAGACTGGAAGTCTAAGATTAGGATGCCAACAGTTTGATTCTGGTGAAAGCTCTTTTGCTGGCCTATGGAGGGTCACCTTATCACTGTGTCTTACATGGTAAAAAAAAAAAAAAAAAAAGCAGAAGCAAGCTCTCTGGTGTCTCTTCTTACTGAGCACAAATTCCACCTTTAGAGTTCTACCCTTATGGCTCCATCTAAACCTAAACACCTATCAAAGGCCAATCTCCAAATACCACCACATTGGAGATTCAGAACTTCAAGATATTCCTTTTGGGGGGAGACACAAGCATTCAGTCCAAAGTGCATACATATACACATATATACAAGTGTTGGTAAATAGATTATATATACTCTACATATTTTGCTAATTATAGATGCAGAAATAACATTAGTAGAATCAGATATAAAAATAGGGATGACATCTCCTTTCACTCTTGCTTATATATATAGCACATAAGCTGTTTGTGAAACAGCTGGCAGAAGTGTTACTTTCTCTTCTAGTGTGAAACTTAGACTTAGCATGATGAAATCAGCCATTTGTTCCTAATCAGCATTACAGATAGGCTGACAGCAACAGCACCCAAAATTGAGCCTCCTGTTTCTCCTTAGAGGAGACTGAGCAATATCCCATAGCATTACCTTAAACTGTAAATTTGTCATCACTGGCCATTGTAGAACCAACCCTCTCAATTTGTTTTTTATAAAGGTATTAGAAAATAATTTCATTTTCAGAATGCTTTCATAGAAATAATTGTGAATATGTAAAACTGTATAATCTAAGTACTTCCATTTCAGTGTTATTTACATTGGTAAAATAGTTGAGATAGCAAATGGCGAATGTTTAAATAAACCATGGGGTAGCAATATATCAACTGCTATGGAGCCATTAATATGGCAATTTTATTTAAACAAATGAGATAATAGAAACAGAACAATAAGTTAGAGGATGGGATAGGAAAAAAAAATGGTAAAGAGAGCATAAACAACTACTTTCCTTTCCCACCATAATCTCTGTGAAATGCCAGGTAATAAATTGTTTTAAGGAAAACAAAAGTCATAACTGCACTGGGAAACACGGAAAGACATTGGTAGAAAAGAAAATTTCTGAACAATTTCTAAGAGCTAGAAGTGAGATTAGGATTACAGAAAAGTAAGAATGGAGGAAATGAAAATCCAAAACTCAGGCAGAAAGGGAGCATGGTTGCTTAGTAGCAGTTTTAGGGAAGCTCAAAGCTCAGAATTACCTGGAGCAATAGGAAACCAATTTGAAATTGAAAAGAAAAATGCAGTATGACAATAAGTCATGATTTATTCAACCTCAACACATTTGGACTGAGCAGGGGCAATGTGTCAACATGTGGACAAGCCCCAGATATGGCTCTTGAGTGCAGAGCTGTAGTGCCCACGCCAGTCCAGATCCTGAGAAGGGAGAAGCTACTATATGCCCAAGGCAGGCTTTCCATCACAATCACCAGATGCAGGTTCCTGTTGTCAAAACCATTATCAGCTAAACCTGGTGAGGCAAATATCACAGAGGAACACAAGATGGTAACCAAGAATAAAAAAATAAATAAAAATTATAGAGGGATAACAAATTGGCACCCAAGAAAACAATGCTTTAATTTCAAACTGAACACATCAAAATAAGTTTAGCTAATATCTTTTTGTGATGTGTGTAAAATATGGAAACTTAAGCATGTTTTAAAAATAAAGTCTCAGTTGAATTGAGTTGAATATCAAATAAAGTATTTCTCCAGAATTATAAACATAAAGTTTATAAAAATAAAGAGGTACCTAGGATATATCTAAAAATTCTAAATACCCTTCAGTAGCAGAATATTTTGAAAAACTAAATTTATGACATAACAGTGAGACTGGAAATATAACTAAAAATAGAATCTATCAAAGATTATGAAATTACTTGAGGCCCAGTGCATGAAATTCATGAATGGGTGGAGTCCCTAGGCCTGGCCCATTATCAGGGCGAATATGTAGAGCGACCGGCAGGGTGATTGGGGGGCCCCTGATGGCACCCACCTTGGCTGGCCTGGGGCCTGCGGGCTGGAAGCAGCTCCTGCATTGAGCATCTGCCCCCTGGTGGTCAGTGCACGTAATAATGACCAGTCGTTCCACTGGTTGTTCCGCCTTTCAATTGATTTGCATAATAGGCTTTTATTATATAGGATTTTAATAGCAGCAAATGAAACTCTTGGGAGTAAAGAGAAATGAATTGTATAACCTTAATGACTGGACTAGATCCAAGATGAAAACATGTAACAAAAGAATTGTTAAACTGAAGCATATTATGCAAAAAGAGAATGGCAAATTCCTAGGAAAACAAAGATGGGGGTGGGGGAAGAAAAAGAGGTTGACACACAGAAAGTCAGAATAAAAAATAAATATTCCATTGTTTCAGAGGAAATTTAAAAGAGAAGGGGGGCATGGAAATACCTAAAATATAATAGTTAAAAGTTTCCCTAAAATTGTTAAAATTTACCAATCTTTAGATTTTGGAATTCCAACAAAATCCAAACAAGAAAAAAGAGAAGGCAAGGCAGGAACAAAGGAGGAAGAGAGAAGAAAATCCCTAATGTTCATACCTAAACATGTACCAATGAAGCTATAGAACACCAGTGAAAAATGTTAAGTGAATTCAGTCACAGAAATTGCACTCATCATCTACAAGGGAACAACATTAGACTGATAGCTGACTATACAACAGCAACTGTGGAAGCTAGAACACAGTTGAATACTATCTTCAATTTATGCAGAAAGAATGCAGGAAATAACTGTTTACTTTCAACTCTGTACCAATCTGAAGTTTTTATTATTAATTATTATTATTATTATTATTATTAGCGTGAAACAAGGGCAACTTCAAACAAAAACAGAGAGAGATTGGTTACCAGTACAGCTTCAACTTCTAGAAAGTCTAAAATGCAAAAAGGAATGGTGAACAAAGATGTTGAAAAATCTTTAGTGAGATCAAAATAAACATTGATTCTATCAAATAACACTTTATTTTTTAAATTAAATCTTTTTTGTTGAAAGTATGTCTCTTTTTTTTCCCCCATTGACCCTTTCTACTGGCTCTCACTTCCCATACCAGGCCTTCACCACCCTATTATCTGTGTCATAGGTTATGCATATATGCATATAAGTTCTTTGCTTGATCACTTCCCACCCACACTCTCCTGCCTTCCCTCAGAGATTTGACAGTCTGTTCCATGCTTCTATGTCTCTGGGCCTATTTTCTTCATCAGTTTATTTTGTTCATTAGATTCAAAATATAAGTGAAATCATGTGATACTTGTCTTTCTCTGACTGGCTTATTTCACTTAGCATAATATTCTCCAGGTCCATTCATGTCTCAAACAATACTTTAAAAGAAAAAAAAATTAGGCCATAGTATCATATAAATTGGGAAGTGAGTTCATTTAAGTTAAAACTTTATAAAGCTCTTGAACTAGTTAAGTAGAGTAAAGATACATATAAAAGCATACTGTTAAAATCTGTAGAAAATTGTAGCCTCCAACTTCCAAGTACCTAAAAAAAGGAACTTAAACAAGAAGAAAATTGACACAATTATAATGGAAGAGATCAAGGAAATAACAAACAAAAACAGATGAGAAAAAATAACAGAAAAACAAGGACAAGTAAACAGAAAACAATAAGAAAGAAGAAATGCTCATTCAATCAGGAGGGAACATGAGAAAGGGGAAAAAAAGGGTGGGTTTCAGGAAGAGTAGGAACTATTTAATACAATGGTAGAAATGAAGCAGAAATCAAATAAATGTAAATGCATCAAGTGCTCTAGGGAAAAAACAATCTCTGAACTGATTGAAAAATTACTAATTGATGTTTCCAAGTACACATTGTGGGATTTGGTTTGCTGTTTATTTGTTTTTTTAATCTATGTTCATGAGTGATATTACTAAAATGTATTTTTCTTTCTTTATATGTTTTTTAACCTAATTTTGTTAACAAAGTTATATTAGCTTCATAAAATGAGTTTATGTTGTACTCTCCCCTTCCCCATTTTTTTCCTTACTCTTGGGAATCTCTGTAATAATAAAAGGCTAATATGCAAATGGTTGTCATGCCATCACACTGTAATGACCAATCAGCAGGAGGCTGAATCCCTGCTTGGCGCCATCCGGGGATGTGACTGATGCTGCATCCCTGCCCAGTGCTTGCTGGGGATGTGACACGCTGGCGGGGCTTGACAGGGGTGGGGCTGGCTGGGTCTGGGTCTTGCCCAATGGGGGTGGGGCTGGCCAGGTCTGGGTCTCATGCGATTTCAAGGTGCATGCAGGTGGACAGGGACTTGACTCTGGGTCCTGTGGTGCAGCCCAGACTCTGACAGGAGGGAGGAGAGAGCCAGATATCCACACCCAGGACCCACATACCAGGATGGTGGAAGTTAGGGGCAATCAGAGCAGCTGGGGAGAGCAATTAGGGGTGATCAGGCTGGCAGGGGAGGATAGTTAGGGGCATCAGGCCGGCAGGCAGGAGCAGTTAGGGGTGATCAGGTAGGCAGGCAGGCGAGCAGTTAGGAACCAGCAATCCCGGATTGGAGAGGGTACAGGCCGGGCTGAGGGACCAACACCCTCCCGTGCACAAATTTTGTGCACCAGGCCTCTACTTTGTATAATATTAGAATATCTCTCCCTTGAATATCATCTTTAAGATGCTTAAAAAGTCATATGGGCCTACAATGTTTTACTAATTTTGTTTTTTGTTGTTGAGGGATAAATTCTTATCAATGCATGGGACATCTTTAATCATGAGAAACCTCTTCAGGTTTTCTATTCTTATAATTTAGTGACTTATATTTTCTAAGAAATGGCAATTTTTGTCAATTCAAATTTGTAATAAGGTATTTTTTCATGTATTGCTTAAAACTTCTACTAAATTAATTCTAGCTATAATTAATCTTCCTTTAGATTTCTAATATTTTTATCTGTGCTGTTTTTTGATTCTTGATTTCTCAGGCCAAAGATTTATCTACTTTATTAGTCTTTGTTAAGAATTAGCTTTCTGCCCTAACCGGTTTGGCTCAGGGGATAGAGCGTCGGCCTGCGGACTCAAGGGTCCCAGGTTCGATTCCAGTCAAGGGATGTTTCTAACTCTCTATCCTTCTCTCGTCCTCTCTGTAAAAAATCAATAAAATACATTTAAAAAAAAAGAATTAGCTTTCTTCTTGACCATCCTTTATTTTCAATGTAATTAATTTCTCCTTGTATCTTTATCTTTTCTTTCTCTTCAAATTGTATTGGCTTTACTTTATTCTTTTATTGAGGGAGAGAAAAACTTAAGTAAGGATATGGAAATCTAATCTAGTCTATCTCTGCTATTCTGTCACTTACTAGTCATTGGAAAATTTAGGTAAATCCCCTGGACCTGAGTATCCTCATTGTATAGGAGAGGTTGCCAATCCTTCCTCCTATATCATCAAGTTTAGACCAAAAACAAAAAATAATAATAATTATGAATTTATCTGGTTTTAATAATTACTTGTTTAAAACACTAGTTTTGGAAAACCAGTTAGAATATGTATAAATTTTCAATCAGTGTAAGCTCACCTATAAAATTGATCAATCTCCAAGTGCCTTTACTATACTTTAATATTGCTTAAATCTGAAAAAAGTCCTTTTACTACTAACTTAAAAATTAATTGTTTTATTAATTATACATTCAAAGGATTTGATTACTTATACTAAGATACATAGAGTTGTGTGAATTTCACAAAGTTATATAAATATAAAAGGAACAGTCTATTTCTATTCCATAAAAGGAAATTAAATATTTGGAAAATTTTCTGGCATGATGTTTTGCACATTCCTTGAAAGACATTTTATTAAAACACCATATAAATTAAATTCTTAAATTAACATTGATACCCCTTCCTTAAGGGAAGTACATTTAAAATTAAATTTGTGTGTGATTACCTCAAACATAGCCTTATTAACAGCCACCTAGATATTTGTGAGTTTTCATGCATTAAATTTTTGTTCCAGATCATTCACGGTTTGTTAATTGGTGTGATACTTGATGAATATTGATGGTGCATACTGTGGAAATAATTTCCATATGAAAGGTGGGAGAAGTATTTCCTGGCCAGGCAAAACTCTGGAAATAAAAACAGAAGAATTCTAAAAGACTGAACTTAGAATGTGAGTTGACCCTCTTGTTTATTTAACAGTTAAGAATGGATGCCAGATTATAGCTGAATACTTCAATGATGTCCAAAACAAATTAGGAAATTTGTTGATTTATTAAGGCCCTATTTAAATGTTTAATGTGTAGGTTAGATGTTTACTTTAACTAAATGAGATGTTCAGGTCTTAGAAAAATCTAGATTTAAATTAGCTTCTTAAATGCTATGTCCTAAGAGTGTTTAAATTTCTCACTTTACATCTTTTATAGTAGATAGATAGATTAAGCCAATATGTTTGTATAGGAAAGACATTAATCAACTCACAGGATCTTCCTTAGCCAGCATATGATTGTTATTTATCAAGATGATGAATCCACAGATTACTGTATTTATAATAAGCATTATTGAAAATTTAATGAAATTGGAGTCTCCCCAATGTCTCTACCCTCATAGAATAACATATTAAATGCTCAATAAGTACTTTTAAAAATTATCTCTTTAATATTTTTCTTAAAAACTGACACTGTGGTAGATTGATGCCACTTAGGCATTATCTCTTTAATCTTCATCTCTTCACTGTAAATCTCTATAATCCTAACATTCTACCTGAAGAAACCAAGACTTGAGAAGCTAACTTGCTCATTGTTTTAGTTACAGGGTCATGTTACTTAGGTAGCCAGAACCTTCTTGGAATTATGAGTAGAATATACAAATGGAGATATTTTAAAGGTATCTTAGCTATTTCATCTCAGATAATAACAAAAACAAAGAAGTAGATTATGTAAGATGTGGCACAGTCCCAACAACCTCTTTCCTTAAAATTTGATCTTACTTTCTAAGGTACCATCTTTATAAACCCACTACCTTTATCTCATGTTAATTTTGTATCCTCAATTACTCTATAATGCTCATAGAAGAGAGAGTTGATGGCAATGAAACAAAACAAAACAAAAAGGGAGTGTGTGTGGGGGGGGGATGTGTATTAAAGCCACTTTTCTAATTCTTACATATATTTTGGCAGCAAAATTCCCACCCCTCTCTCCCAGAGCTATCCTTGATTTATGGTCAATTTGCATTATTTATCTTTGGCCTCCCATTAGTTTAGGTGTTCCTTTATTTTTTTAAACATATGCCAGCGCTTGCCACTTAATGCACTGTCTACTTCATCTGTTAACCAATAAAAGTTAATTAGCTCCATAAATTACACCCAACACAGCTACTAAGTAGTTAGTCCAGAACTCAATTTCCAAGTCTAATTCTTTTCTCAAACACAAAATTTCTCTTGAGATATCAGTCCTTTGTAGTCTAACCATATGCATTATTCTTGATGGAAATATAACTTTAAAATGTATAGAGAATATTAGCACTGCCAAGAGGACCAGGGCATTTTACATATCCTGAAATCATACTGGGTTTGAAATAAGTTAAGCACTCCAGACAATTTTCTGAATTCCAAACATATCCTTTTCTGCTCCCATCATGTAGTAGCAAGCCAATTACTTATTGAAAGCCAACCTTTTTCCAGCTTCCTCTCTCTTCCCCAAAGGACTCATGAACAAAGCAGTCATGGTGGCATTCAAGTTCAGCAACATAGATTTTAATTATTCAAAACTGCTCTGATAGAGTCACCTCTGAGTGTCTCACTTGCCAACAGCTAGGACTAAAATGAAATGTCCAGTATGGTTCCATTCTTTGGGATCACCAGCCGGCCACAAGGACAGAATAGTTACTTTCAACTTCTTCCACCACAAAAGAGGAAATTGATTACTCTCACTACAAAGTCACACTAGATATGGGCTTACCTTACCTGCTGGAAATTTTTTCACCGAAAGCGTATCTGTAGATTTACAGAATGCCTTAATCACGGTCATGGTATGTATTTCTTGCTTCTGATGAGACAACTCCACTGCTGCCTAACCAATTCAACTCCTAATGGTTGATAAAAATAATCATTTTATTATCTTTCATGATGGTGTAATTGTTCAGTTGGATAATTTTTCTGTTCTAAGTGGTTTCCTTTGGTATGGCAGCATGGGGCATCTTTTCAAGGCTGGATTATCTAAGCTGTCTGCCACTTAATGGGTGAATGTGTTAAAGGTTGAACTGGCATGGCTGGGCTTCTCTCTCCACATAGTTTCAATGTCTTGATTCTTCATGTGGCTCTCTCTAGAAAGGTGGTCCAGTTTCTCAGATGTCAGCTCAAGACTCACAAAATCAGAAAAAGGAAAATTTACCTGGTTTTCTTAAGGTTTACATTCAGAACTATCTCAAAGTTTTCAAAGCATTTACATGCCAGCACAGTTTCAAGGGGAGGAAAAACAAATTTTAACAAATTTTGCTTCTACAAGGGAGCAGCAAGATAAAAAAAAAAATGACACCTTTAACCCATCACAGGGAAGAAGATATTCAAGGCAGAATCAAGAGAACTTGTTTAGATTCTAAGGATTAACTGTGAGTATACCAAACTCTAGCATGACTCAATTATCAAGGCAGGAAACATGTAGAAGTAGGTTTGGAAAGGAATAGTCATTAGTTCTGTTTCAGATTTGTTGAGTGTAAGTTCCTGTGAGATAGCCAGATGAAAATATTAAGCAGGAGGAATCTACTTGGGTGTGGAGCCCAAAAGAGAGGTCTGGGGTACAGAGTTGGTAAAATCATGAATCATGATGGCAATTATAGCAATGTTTCTGGGTGAGGCCACTTCCTATCAGGAGACTATAGAGGAAGAAAAAAAGAAGGTTTACATGTTATGCTCTGGGAACTCAGTCATTTAAAGATTTGGTGATAGGGCGGGGAGAATTCATAAGCACTTAAGAAATAAAAGTCATGAAGATAACAAAAACAAGCCTCAAGAGAATATGTCATAAATTCTGAAGATAATGATTTAAGAATATGAGTCTAAGAAAACACAAAGGATGTTTTCAGGGGAGAGATTTGAGTCATCAGAGGAATCAGGAGTACAGACAGGTGACAAGTAGATAAATACTGTTTGGAGTCACGATGTGCATATAGGTTGTGAAATTTTATATTACTGACACTCTAACAAGTTCCCCTGCCACAGCTTCATTCATGCTAACAGAAGACATGAGACTTCAACAGAGATGAGCATTGTGTTCACAACACTTGCATCGATTCTCCAACTCCCACAGGTGACACTGTACTCACAGTGTTACAGGATAAGCATCCTGAGCTTAGGTTACCCAAATCCTTCTTAATGGGCAGTAAGCATGCTTGTTTTTTGCTCAAAAGGAAGAGACCATCTATCTGCTGGAGGCTAATTCCAGCAGGTCATAAATGAAGAAGTTCATCAAAAGGTTGATGGAACTTGGGGCTTCAGCGGAAAATCTGCATGCTATTACCTGCTCCTGGAACAGCTGAAGGCAGTTTCCCCAACCTGACCAAACCTTACCTTTGATATGTATATCTGCTTTGCTATAGGGCAAAATGTGTTAATAAAGAGCTACGGGTCCGTGAACTTAGTTACTAAAGCTAAGCCTTCCCTGGCTCCCCAAAAATGCCTCCCAAATTTATATTTCATACCTAGTTTATTTAAGTTACTTGAAGACCCTTCTCCAGATTCCTGAACCCTAATAGATGCAGGATAACACCCCGGCATTTATCTCTTTCAAAATTATATACTACATGACCATCCTTACAAATGTGATCTGGAACAAAGTCCTCTGCTCCCAAGACTTTCATAAACACAAGAGATACATGGAAAATTGTCTCAACTGAGGGAGCCCAGAACAATGGTGACTGGCTGAGTAAAACAGACTTAACCAACATTTAGTGTTGACCGTCTTCTGGGACTTTGTGGGTATTTGGAACTAATAGAATTCAGAGACAGTCAAGAAGTTCCCCTGATTATAATATGCACATAAGTATTTTAATTTCTATTTGTCCATGGGGTGGTCAGATGTGAAAATAGCAAAGAGTTTACCTGGAGATGCAGACATATTGGGTCATAAAATAGTGATTTAGAGCATTATTTCTGGAGGCAGACTGCCTGGAACCAACTAGTGAATTTTATTTCATCTAAATTAAGATTTCCTTTAAATAGAACACATCAAATGAGTGATAAACATATTTTATATGTTTATATAAAAATGTATTTGTATATATATGTATATTATATATGATAACATATGCTTACAAAATTAGAGTGGAATAAAACCTTTGAGTGGGAGAAGAATGAAAGAAATTGAGAAACAGAGGGGATTATAATCAAACAAAAAAGGGACTCATGATGATACCAAGTTGAGATTTGAAAAATTATTTACTCAACTTAATGCTGCTGAGATCCAATTTTTTTATGGCAAGAGAAATAGAGAAGCAGGAAGATAGAAACAAAAAGATGGACATGTCTCAAACAAAGGAAGATATTTTATACCAAGGAATATTTTTTAGCTTCATAATGACTTTGAGGAAGACCATACACTTAAAAAAGATAGTAACATAGGACTTTCTGGATGTCATTTTCATCTGTGCTTCTAAGTCATCCTTCTCTGCTCACAGAAGTACCGGTTCTTGCTTGAGCATCTTGCTAGTCTTTCGTTTACACTGTGGCTTCGTCATAGAATAGTGGAAAGGTAGAATGGGGATATTGCTATCCTCCAAAGTCCAAAGCATACAACTCATCATCTCATCTTATTTATTTTATCTGCCTATGTATTGTTGGTACACCACTTGCTTGCTGAAAATATTGCTTCTTGAGTTTGGGGGACAGGATAAGGAAAAGAGTCTTTCCATCCTAAAACTAGTATTGCTGCTTTTCTTCTTCACACATAGGCATTATGGATTTTCACCCAGCTTTTCTGAGTATTTCAAGAACTACTATAATTATTTTGCCAGCATTTTTCAAATTTACATTCGTTTTGCTTTTTTCCATAATGAGTGAAACTTTATCAGAGGGGGAAAAAAAAACTCTTTAAGAAAAATGTGGCATGTGCTTCCTGATTCACTGGTGAGATGCCCAGTGCTTTTTGGTTCAAATCCCTTAATTAAAAGGACGTGTTTGGTGGATGATTGGTACAGGTTTTATTTTTGAAAAAATTAAAAGAAACTTCTGAATAAGGAAGATAAGAGGACCTCCTATTTCTATATTTATGTAGTAAAATACAACATAGAGGGTAAGCCATGGGGGTGTAAGCACAGGAAATATAGTCAATCATATCAGAATAACTTTGTACAGTGACAGATAGTTGCTAGGACTTATCCTAGCAACTTATGAAGTGGTAATCACTTCATAAATGTCCAATCACTGTGCTGTACAAGTGAAACTAATATATGAATTACCCTTTAATAAGAATTATAAATAAATTAAAATAAAAAATTAAAAAGAGAACACAACATCTATATTGTCCCCTTATAATTGATCCTAGCCCCAACACGTTTTTCTACCACTCAAATGAAAGAAAAGGGGGAGCCTTGCCCTCAGTCACAGGTGTGAACAGCATGAGCAGGTGAGCTGAGTGTTGGAAAACCTAAACCTCAGCAGGACTATTTCTCTGAAACAATTTGCCCCAGTGCATGTGCTGCTGTCAGGTCTAAAGAAGATTTTTAGATCTCTAGTTCTAATCATTCATGTTTCTTATCCCTAAAAGTTTAGTCTCATTGCTAAAAAATGTATGTTTGAAAAAATTCCTTCAGCCTGTTTATAATTAGAGTTAGCCTGCTAAAAGGCCAGTTGTCATAAAATTTCAATAAGCTCAGACTTTCCTCACAGTACCACCTGCCCCCCCTCTCCCCCGCTTAACCTCTGCCCCAGGACACTAGACACTTTAGAGAAGTGGTTCTCAACCTCGGCTGCACATTAGAATCACCTGGGAATCTTTTTAAAATCCTGATTTCTGAGCCTCATCCTCCCGAAATTCTGTTTCTTTGTTATGGGGTGGGGCCACAACATTAGTAACAAAGAAACAGAATTTCTGGAGGATGAGGCCCAGAAATCAGGATTTTAAAAAGATTCCCAGGTGATTCTAATGTGCAGCTGAGGTTGAGAACCACTGCTTTAGAGAAACCGAAAGGTATCCCAGGAAGAACTATAGTTTGCAGGAGAAGATACTCTCAAAAATCTCATCTTTGCTGCTTATGAGCGGTGTGAACATAGACAAATTTTAAAAGTTCTATGAGATTCTCCATGACTACAAAAGTGGAGGTCATACTATGTATGTTCCTTAACACATAGCAGACAACCAGGCCTGTAGTAGGGTATTCCAGCATTATTTTTTTTTCCCTACTGCTGTTATAGTAGTTGAAGCCTTCATTCCTATTGACTAAAAGCTTATCTAAACTATTCATGATTTAGTTCCTTATCTTCTCTCTCCCTCTTAATATATATATATATATATTTTTGGTAAACCCTTTATTCATTACTTTTATTGGGAGGAGGAGGGCATAGTATATTTAAACACTAGAAGAGGATGAATATTTGATGTTAAGACTTTTTTGAATAGCCTATACCTTTTTAAAACCATAGATACTGTGTAGTAGTACTATAATAATTATAAAAGTTATTCCACAATTCAAAGGTTGAGGTTGAAGAATGTAATCTTTTTTTTTCTTTTTTTCCTCCACCGAATTTAATGTACTCTGTCTGAGACTCCTGGCTGAGAAGAAAGATGCAATCACTATCATTATCTGGGTGGCTTCATTCCTTCCATTGTATGAAACAAGAACCCCTAGCTTACATTGCGAGGGTAGAGGCCAGTCTCTGCATCTACCATGTTGCCCATCTTCATCAGTATTTCATGAGGCACTGGCTCCAACTATTTGCCAAGCACTGGTGCTGAGCGAGCCTCTTCCCACAGGCAGAAGTTCACCCACCTTCTCTCAAGGCCTCTGTGCTTGGTGCATATCTGAAGTCATGCCACCTCCTGGGGGATGTGCACAATCCAGGCTATGACTAGTAGTGACAAAACCTTGCCATGGAGGTGCTGCTCTCCAAATTCTCTCTTCTTAAGGTTGGCCCACATCTATCTCTGAAACTTTAGACTTTTTTCTCAAAAACAAAAGTCTGGATGGAGGTTGCCTTTGTGTAATTGCCAATTTGTTTGTGGCCAGCTAGTAACAAGTTGATAATAGCTATTTGAAGAAAAAGACCTCATAACTCAAAAAACAAAACACAATTTTGGGGGAATGTGAGAGAGAAAATACCTCCCATCTTCTCCCATTTTTTTCTGACCTTTACAGCAAGGAGATAGTGCAACACTCTCCCAATATTTAGTTGACCCTTTTCTGATAACCTCTTTAGTGTAGCACATTATTAGCATGCCAGTAGAGCTTACAACATAATTTCTAATTTTTTAAAATCAAATTTCCTGGTAGATCCCCTCTTCAATATCATAAAGTTGAGAAAATTGAAGTGCAGAGACTTTTAGTGTTTTACCAATGTCCACAAATCTAGTATATGATGGAACAAATATTTAAACACTCTTTTTTGAATGCATCACATTATGTTCCCATCAGAGAACCATCATGCCCATCATCCTTTTAATGTAACATTTAATGCAGATGTATCAGTGGAAGTTTCAGATTACCTCAGGTGTGAGACTTTTAGATTTATTTTGACTGAAACCTCATAGTCAGAAGCTTGAAAATACACCCTCACTAGTTTTATCAGACTTCACTTTAAAGCAGTGGTTCTCAACCTTCCTAATGCCATGACCCTTTAATACAGCTCCTCATGTTGTGGTGACCCCCAATTTCATTGTTACAAATTGAACATAATTAAAGCATAGTGATTAATCACAAAAACAATATTTAATTATATATGTTTTTTCCGATGGTCTTAGGCGACCCCTGTGAAAGGGTCGTTCAACCCCCAAAGGGGTCGCGACTCACAGGTTGAGAACAGCTGCTTTAAAGCAATATAATCATAATATATTAGAGGGAAGTGTAATTGAAAGAAAGAAAAATAAATAGAAAATGGTCTGTTTTTTTCTAAAATAGTTTTTTAACATCTCCTAAGGAGTGGCTAAATGACTTACAAATGAAGAGTGTATCTATCAAGACCACAAGTGTATGTTTAATTGTCCTTTGTTGAAATAGCCCACCTATGATATGTTCTTGTACAGTTCTTATGCTATTGTTACTTATGACTTGGTTTGCCATACATTGTATGTAACATTGGTGTGTTGGTCTAATGTCTGATGAGTATATCTTCAGTGATCCAGATTTTTTACATAGGGTTCTGTGATCACTCTAGATCAGTGGTTCTCAACCTTCTGGCCCTTTCAATACAATTCTTCATGTTGTGACCCAACCATAAAATTATTTTTGTTGCTACTTCATAACTGTAATGTTGCCACTGTTATGAATTGTAACGTAAATATCTGATATGCAGGATGGTCTTAGGGGACCCCTGTGAAAGGGTCGTTCGACCTCCAAAGGGGTCGCGACCCACAGGTTGAAAACCACTGCTCTAGATGGTAGGACTTACATATAGGTATAAGTACTATTGAAAAGTAATTAGGGTTCCTAGTTTGTAAACATAGGTCTACTACCAGGTGATATTACATTAGATAAATTATAAAATATTCCTTAGCCTCAATTTCATAAACTTTAATGTTATGGTAATAATATCAACTCTGTAGAATTGTGTAAGGGCCAGATTAGTAGCAAATGTAATTGATGTGGGGAAGCATGATTATTATATGTTGGCTATGAAAAAAAGGAACAAAGCACTTATCACAGCCATTCCATCAAAGCCCTAAATTCCTATAGCAATTTACCTGATCAGGAATCTTCTTTTCTTTAGGCTTATGCCCTCAGTTTTAGTTCAGCTTTCTGTCCTTTCAGGAGACTTCCCTAGATATAGCTCTTCCTTAGAGCTCTATATGGAATGTAGACTTATTGGTTTCTCAAAAATCACGTGTAAAAAGAATTCCTGTTTTCATTACAAAGGTGACATCTTGTTCATCCTGGAGTGAACTTTGTGTAATACTCGAGGGTCCTTGACTTGTCTTTCCTAACACTTTCGATGTACTGTATTGTCTTCAAACCTTGATTAAAAGATTATAAAGCCCCCCCCACCATAAAAAAGAACAAAAAAAAATCTAATTTTAAGTCTCTCCTGAAGCTGTCATTTTTTTTTTCTTAATTTTTAGTTCATGCCAGAGAGGCACTGGGGTTCATTATGCAAATTAAAATGACTTATGCACAACCCAAATTACTTTAGCTTATACTAATGAGTGCTAGATAAGACAGAATGAACATAAAATTGCATCAAGGGTATTTAGGAATAACTGCCCAACTGAAAGAATAATTAGGTAAATTGTAAGGAAAACTATGGAGAGGTTGTTAAAATAATACATCACAACTTCAGTCTTTTTAAAAAATATATTCCCCAGCTAATATATAGTACATTTGAACTGTATATGTGAGCAAGAAACCTTTCAGAATATTAAGCAACTGTGAACTTGCTAAGGTGTGGTCTTGACTAGAAGAGGGGATTTTGTCTTCTACAGCCCCAGTCTTCAGGGCAAGAGTCCCATTGTACCCCCAAAGCCTACAAAGCTGGTGACTAGATGCCAGTGAAATGTGCCTAACAGAGTAAGAATCTCCTTAAAGCATTGACTCTTCCAGAAACATATAACTCTTTATCAAACACATGAGTCACCCTAGCCATATGGGAATTCAGACCTAAATGAAAGTGCCAAGGACCCCCAAAAGGCCACCACCACCCAAAGCAGAAGAAGCATATCCTAGAGTTATAACCAAAGAACACAGAGGTTTTGTAGAAGCATGCCCCTCCCTTCAGGAATTCTCAGTTTGGAGGCCCGGTTTGATGACCCTTTCAGAGCATATTAGGAAGGGTTCAGTTTCTAAGAATCCATTTCAGATACTTTCAGGAGAAAGACATTTTATTTTTTGATGAAGTTTGTGCAGAAATGGTTTCAAGTGACTTAAAACTGGTTCAGAGAAGAAGGAAACAAATTCTAGGCTAGGGTTCCAGGAACGACTCCCAAGCCACATTGCAAAACTGAGGCACCAGTTGCTATTGCTTCTACCACAACCAGAAATGTGTAGAATCAGAAAAGTGTCAGGAAAGGTTCTGGATCTAGGAAGACACAGTATCTGCTACAGTCTACTCTCAATGCATGCCCCCTACTCCTGTCTCTTTAAAATTTGACTCCATAAAATACAGGACTCAAGGAGAGAATCTGATTGGCAGGCCCTGAAGCACATCTGAGAACCCTAGCTACAGGAATATTGGACATAGAGTTTTTAGCTTGTCAGGTTCTGTGTACTAGAAGGCCATGACAATGCATATTGAATAAGCATGTTTATAGTATCTGCCAAAATGCCATTGAAAATCCCAGGTGATCCTGATCTTATGGAGTATGAGTCCAAGACACAAAGGAGTGAAACCTGCATCTCTTTTTTATTATTATTGTTCTTTGTGGTTTAAAGTATTACATATAGTATGACATATGTCTCCTTTTTCCCTCATTGACCTCTCCCTGGCCACCACCACCCCTGAGCACATGCCCTCACCACCCTGGTTCTGTGTCCATTGGTTAGGCGTATATGCATGCACACAAGTCCTTTGGTTGATCTCTTACCCCTCCGTTCCTCCCCTGCCTTCCCTCTGAAGTTTAGTGGTCAGTTCAATGCGTCTCTGACTCTGGATCTATTTTGGTTCATCAGTTTATGTTGTTCATTATATTCCACAAATGAGTGAGATCATGTGATATTTATATTTCTCCAACTGGCTTATTTCACTTATCATAATGCTCTCTAGGTCCATCTATGCTATTGCAAATGGTAAGAGTTCCTTCTTTTTTACAGCAGCCTAATATTCCATCTGTTTTTAATCCACTCATCTGCTGATAGGCACTTAAGCTGTTTCCAAATCTTAGCTATTTTATAAATTGTGCTGCTATAAACATAGGAGTGCATATATCCTTTCTGATTGGTGTTTTTGGTTTCTTGGGATATATTCCTAGAAGTGGGATCACTGGGTCAAATGGAAGTTCAATTTTTGAGGAAATCCATGCTGTTCTCCACAGTGGCTGCACCAGTCTGCATTCCCATCAGCAATGCACAAGGGTTCCTTTTTCTCCACTTCCCTGCTGGCACTTGATTTGTTGATGATAGGTGTGAGATGGTCTCACTGTCTTTTTGATTTGTATATCTTGGATGATTAGTGCCTTTGAACATGTTTTCATTTATGTCTCGGCCTTCTGTATGTCCTCTTTCAAAAAGAGTCTATTTATGTTCTTTGCCCATTTTTTTTTTATTGGATTGTTTATCTTCCTTATGTTAAGTTGTATGAGTTCTCTGTAAATTTTGGAATTTTTGGAAATAACATTGGCAAATATGTTCTCCCACGCAGTGGGCTTTCTTCTTGTTTTGTTGGTGGTTTCTTTTGTTGCACAGAAGCTTTTTATTTTGATATAGTCCCATTTGTTTATTTTGTCCTTCGTCTCCATTGTCCTAGAAGCTGTATCAGTAAAGATATTGCTACGACATGTATAATATTTTTCTGCCTGTGGTGTCTTCTAAAATTTTTATGGTTTCCCATCTTATGTTTAAGTCCTTTACCATTTTGAGTTTATTTTTGTGTATGGTGTAAGTTGGTGGATTAGTTTCATTTTTTGCATGTATCCGTCCAATTTTCCCAACACCATTTATTGAAGAGACTGCCTTGACTCCATTGTATGCTCTTGCCTCCTTTGTCAAATATTAATTGAGCATAATGGCTTGGGTCAATTTCTGGATTCTCTGGTTTATTCCGTCACTTTATTTATCTGTTCTTGTGCCAGTACCAGGCATTTTTTATAATAGTGGCTTTGTAATATAGCTTTATATCTGATATTATGATCCCAACTTTGTTCTTTCTCAAGATTGCTGCAGCAATTCGGCGTCTTTTTTATTTCATATGAATTTTTGGAGAGTTTGTTCTACATCTGTGAAATATGTCATTGGTATTTTAATGGGGATTACATTGAATCTTTAGATTTTTTGGAGTAGTATGGACATTTTAATGATGTTGATTCTACCAATCCATGAACACAGTATATTCTTCAATTTTTTTTATGTCTTCCTCTATCTCGTTTTTCAATGTCCTGTCATTTTCTGAGTACAGGTATTTTACCTCCTTAGTTAAGTTTACTCCTAGGTATCTTAATTTTGTTGTTGTTGTTGCATGGTAAATGGGATTTTTTGTTTGTTTGTTTCTCTATCTGTGAATTCATTATTGGTGTATAAACAA
>NW_006287680.1:782637-791887 GCF_000327345.1 Myotis davidii
AAAAGCCATATATGACAATCCCACAGCCTACATCATACTCAATGGGCAAAATCTAAAACCATTCCCCCTAAAAACAGGAACACGACAGGGTGCCTCCTCTCACCACTCCTGTTCAACATAGTACTGGAGGTACTAGCCATTGCGATCAGACAAGAAGAAGAAATAAAAGGAATCCAAATTGGAAAAGAAGAAGTAAAACTGTTCTTATTTGCAGATGACATGATACTGGTCAACTGCACCTGGGGCGACACCATGGACCGACTGGTGTCTGTGGAGTGAGCAGGGTCCCTCTGGCAGGTGGGATCCCTTGGCCTGGCCTGTGGGGATTGAGCCAAAACCAGCTTCCCTAGATCTTCCAAAAGGTCTCAGATTGTGAGAAGATGGTTCTTGAGTGATGAACCCCAGAATCAGGCTCCCTACTTTCTGGTTCCAGGGTGTGTCACACAAGCTGCTCAACAGCTCCTGTGTTGATCATCTGTCCCCCTGGTGGTCATTTTGCATCATAGCTACTGGTCGAATGATCGCTTAGCCTTTTAGATAGATAGATAGATAGATAGATAGATAGATAGATAGATGATATAGATATAGATAGATAGATATGTATTTGTTTGTAGCCTATTTTCTGTGCCTCTGTTCCTTCTTCCCTTTCTATTTATTCTTTTTACAATAGTCCCTTTAGCATTTTTTGCATTGTTGGCTTGGTAGTGATAAATTCCCTTAGCCCTTTTCTATCTGGGAAGCTCCTGATTTCCCCTTCCATTTTGAATGATAGCCTTGCTTGATAGAGTATTCTTGGATTCAGTCCCCTGCTTTGCATAATTGTTTATACTTCCTTCCATTCCTTTCTGTCCTGATGTGCTTCTGTTGAGAAATCATTTGATAATCTAATTGGAGATGCCTTGTAGGTAACTCTCTGTCTCTCTCTTGCAGCCTATAAGATTCTGTCTTTGTCATTAACGTGTGCCATCGTAATTGTAATGTGTCTTGGTGTGTCTTTTTGGTTTATCTTGTTGGGACTCTCTGTGCTTGTGTGATTTTTTCTTCCCCAAATTAGATAAATTTTCTGTCATTATTTTTTCAAATAGGTTTTCTAATACTTCCTCCTCTTCTTATCATTCTGGCACCCCTATTCTGGAACCCCTATTATAATTCATTTCATGTTGTCTCAAAGCTCCCTTAGGCTCTCTTCTTTTTAATTTTTTTCTGCAATTGCTGTTCAGATTGGGTGTTTTTTCTTCCATCTTCTAATTCACTAATTCTGTCCTCAGCTTATTTTAGTCTACTGTTGAAACAGTCCATGGTGTTTTTTTTTATTGTAGTTATATCTTTCTTTACTTTCTCTTGAATCTTACATAAGTTGTTGATTTTCTCATCCAGCCAGTTCAGTAACTTTATGACCCTTACTCTGAATTCTTTTTCTGACATATTTCATGCCTCCATTTCAGTTAGTACTTTTTCTGGCAACTCCTCCTTTCTTTCCTTTGGGGGTTGTTTCTTTGTCTACCCATTTTTGCTCTCACCAAAGCATTTAGGTTCCATGTTGTGTGGGGCCTGTGGCTGCAATAGCAGTCTTGGCAGAAGGGTTGAGCTCTCTGAGACTCCTTGGAGGGCTAAGGTGCCAGGATGCACTGGGCCTTGGGTTAAAGCAGCGGGCGTGGCAAACTGGTCATGCAGTTGCAGATCCCAGGGCCAAAGAGGCAGGCTGGTGGGAGGGGAGCATACTCCGGAACTCACAGTATCCTGTGGCTGGAGAGGCTGGAGTCTCAGTGTCCATGAGTTTGCAGCTGAGGTAGCAGGTCTTTTGCTAGAGTGGCTATAGGTTCCGGGGTGGTGTCTACTGCATTCTGGGTGGTGAAGAGGCTGGGCTCCTAGTCACAGAAGCTCTCCCTTCAAATGGCATGGTTACTGTGTCAAAGCCAACCCAGGAGTGATTGCAGTAGTAGTAGGGGCTCCCCGTCTACACACACCACAGACGTCCACACACTCACCTTTCATTCCCTTGTTCACACACTCTCTCCCTCACTCCCATCCTGCCAGCTGCCATCTTCTGTTGCCCCCAAACCAGCATATCTTGAGGGAAGGAAATAGTATGGGGGAAAGTAGACCCATCCACATTTGAGGGGAAGGTATCTCTCTTTGTTAGTATTTGCATAGTACTTCTCTCTGAGTTTGTCGTATTTCCAATTTAGTGGTGGTATGTGGTAAAAATGAATTTCACTTCCATCCCTACTAATGACTTTTTTGCCATGCCAATGCTCATAAAGTAGTCTTTATAAGGGTTTCTTTCAGAGGTTTTTAAAGGGAAGCATACTTGGGCACAAGAAGAAGGGGTAAGGGGAGGCATTAAGAATAACCACTACAACCATATAAGGTTTTCTAATTATTTTAATATTAAATATGACTAGTCAACCTTATAATAGAGTTAAAGAGCATCAAATAAGCTTGTTTATTATAATAAGAATAGCTAATATTTTAAACAATTGAATAGTAGAGAAACATATGAGTTCCATTCTAAAGTTGGCTCATAAAGTTACAATTATGTATAGTCAAATTAATCTTGAATTTTTTCAAATCACCTATAGCCTGCTGTATAGTGTATGACATTTGTGTTTGTATGTAGGCCTACAGTGGAGTTCTAAGATTAGTATCAACTGAACTAAATAAAAGAAGACATAAAAGGAAAATCTTCACTGAGATGTCTGGGCATCAAACTAATATCCTTTGGAAAATAATAAAATTCTAAAAAGTGACTGCAAGTTGGATAAATAACTTTAAAATGTTCCTATTTGCCTGAAGGGATTACTCATTTTTTTTATTAAGAACAATAATTGCAATATATGTGACTATGTGTTGTTATGAGGATTAATCCATATACATTGTTACATCTTAGAAAGAGTACAAAATCAGCCCTGGGATTATTGTGTGCCATAGAAATATACAACTACTTGCAATGAAGATAGAACTTAAAAAGTTTGAATATTATTTCTGATTCTATCATTAATAATAACCTTACAACATGACATTCCCAATACTTTTCCTTATCACAGTTTTCCTTTTGCAAAATGGGGTCATAACCACAGCTTCCATCACCTCTAATAACTTCTGTGTTATTAGAGTGAATTTTCTAATCCACCTGCCTGTAAGACCTTCTGCAACATGGCCATTTCACAAAGCAGTTGTGAATCCCTTATTATTTAGCTCAGTACTCACTTCTTCAGGTGATCTATCATCTGAAATGATCCTGTAGAATACATTATAATTACATCTATTAAAGTTTGAACTATTTAGTTTAATTGTTTACTTGCTTATCTTTAGTCTAGAAAGTTCATTGTGATTATTGTCTTTTCACTTCCTATTACAATGCTTGGTTAATATAAATGCTTAGTAAAAGTATTTTCAAAAAGTGGAAAAGAAACCAATAGAATCTTAAAAAAGAAAGGAAAAAATTAAATTTCTGATTTAGTGCTGGAATTGCTTTATAATATTATTGATATATGGATTTCAGGTTTTTCTATTTAATAAAATGAAAGTCCATATTCTTTTAAAAAATGTAATCCTCACCTGAGGATATACATATATATTTTTATTTATTTTAGAGAGACAGGAAAGGGGAGGGGAAAAGAGAGAAAGGGAGAAAGAGACATTGATGTAAGAGAGAAACATCAATCTGTTGCCTCCCATACGAGCCTCGACTAGTGATTGAACCCATAACCTAGGTATGTACCCTTGATGAGGAATCAAACCTGCAACCTTTCAGTGTAAAGACAATGCTTCAACCAACTGAGCCACCCAGCCAGGGCAAAAATGCATATTCACGTACAACTTGTATCATTACATCTTCCTTAAATTAAATTAATTTCAAAAAGCACTATATAGTGAAGAAAATTAAATTGGGCATATTTTAGTTCCATTTTAGTTAACATAAGACCTCATCTTTGAGCTCAAGAAGTTCTTAAGTTAGTAGAGAAAACAGGCAGGAAGACAAGTAATGATAACATTTATGTTTACCAAGCATGTTATGATTTAAAAGTGAAGGTCTTTTCTATGAGACCAAGGGGCTGCTTCAATATATCATTTCCATGGCACCCTGAGTGATGACTAGTAGATTATGTAGAAACTTTTACCAGATGGCACTCCAGACGTATCACATAAGAATAACAATAACAGCACGTTTGTTATATGCTAGGCACTATTCTAAGCAATTTATACCATTGAATTATTTACACAGAGATAGCACAGTGAGGTTGGTATTGAGACACTAGCATGCAGCAGGGCCAGAGTTTCCAGGGTGGCAGTCTGGCACTTGAGTTTGCATGCTTAGTCACCATGTTACACCACACGAATGAAGCCCTTTCCAATGAGAGCATCATAAAAAAGAAAATGTCATTTACTTGGATTCTGCTGCTAGTTTAAGCCAAAAGAAAGTAGGGAAACAATATCTGGAACCAGATAAATACCGATTTTATATGTTGGAAGTTTGAACAATTATATGAATACAGAAGTTCTCTGGAAGAAGATGATCCTTGAGTGGAGGGGTGACCATTTAATGCTATTGTCAATGTAAGACCACACAGAAGATAAACAAATAGAATTCAACTGATGGAAGAAGAAACCCTGCACAGAAAGGACCACACACAATCACCATAAGTTACATCTATCAAATGGTTGTGTCGGTTGATTGGTGGAGACAAAGTAGGGTACATTACACACAAACACACACAGTATATAGAGATTACATCCACTGTCCTAAAAAATATGCATTGAATGTTTCCACAACATTAATAATAGCCATGGAAAAGCCAGCATCAAAGAATGATAGTTTTTTAGTAGCAGTCAAGATTCTGGGACCCAGAAGGGACAGATCAAGTAAGCAGCACATCTCATTAACTGATGCTTGTACATAGTGTTCCTTCCCACATGGTGTATGACACATTGTGACACCACATATCACACTCTGTTTGTATGATGTTATGGAAACAGAAGGCAAAGGCCACTGAGAGCTTCACAGAAAATCAATGCATTCTTCTCATGATGGGCCTTCAAATATTCATCTTCCTGAGGCCTTTCTTCTCCACCTTAATTATTCTCTTGTCATACAGGTTTATCCTCAACAGACATGAATTCCTGGCCTTTCACTATTCTATTCATATCCTCTTAATATGGTCTCATTGGCAATTTCTCCCTTCAAACAACCCAGAATTGAATGCAATCCTGCCCATGTACCATGTGATGTACAAAAAGCTGATTTATTCTCTGACCTGGAATCCCTTACCTAGTTCTATTATTGTAGCCCAAGTTGGCATTCACTATTGTGATCTGTTGCATTTCCTGTTACAGTATATTGACCTTTTAGACATTTTCATATGAATCAATATTAATTTAGGTCTCCTCCACTCTGGAGCTTATTTCATCTTGTCAGGGGTCAGCCTATCTTTCTGATTCAGGGTAATTATAGGAGTTTGGTTGGTATCTCTTCATAGTAAATCAAATGGGTAACCTCAGTTTTCAATCATTCATAAATTTACTAAGTAGATCTTTATTAACAGTAAACTTGTTACTAAAAATGTCAAACCTCTGGTAATTATTACAAACATTCTTTGAAATATTCTGAGGAAAACTCATAAGTAAAAGACATATTTTAGTGTATTTACATTTAATGTTATTATTAATATGGTGGTGTTAAATCTATCTTATTGTATTCTCATTGTCCTCTGATATCTGTTCATTTATTCTTTATTCTTCTGCTTTATTTTGGTTTATCAAATATCTTTTGGCAATTTAGTCCAATTTCTCTACTGTTTTTTTTTTTTTATCCAAACTACTTTGTATAATTTTTTTAACCTAGTTTCTTTGGGAATACAGTATATATGTTGATGCTAATATTATACTACTTAGTGATTAATGTAAGATTTTTATAACATGGAATTCCATTTATATCTCTTCCTTTATTTATACTATTGTTTATATGTCCATATATTCATCATTTCTGTAGATTATTTAATGTATTTATCATAGTTGTTTAAAAAATCCCCTGCATGCTAATGCTTATGTATTTTACTTCTGGAGGTCTATTTTTACAAACTAACTTTTCTCCTTATATATAAAAAAATATGGATTATATCTTGTTGAGATTCTGTATTCTATTATCCTACTCTGAAAATATTTTATTCAGTTAAGTTTCTGCAAATCAAATTAGACTGGTGGAAGTTTGGTTTTTAAACTTTGTTAAGGTGGATTTGTTTTCGTTTTTTCCTTAATCTTGAATACTTTAGTCCTTGGGTATTACTTTTATCACTTTTGGGGTTTGAATGAAAAGCCAAAAATATGTACCAACCCTCTCTAATTTGATGAGACCTGAATTCTTAATTCAGTCTTCTATGTGGTATCCAGTTGCTAAAACCCCTGTCAGCTCTTTCAGCGTTAAACTTCTGTCATCCTCCTGAGCTCCTAGTGTCTTGCCTCACACAAATACCATTCAAAGTCTGAAGTATTTGAAAGGAGTTTATATGCCATGTTTATATGAGGTATTTGAAGGGAGCTTCTACTTCAGTGGTTCTATTCTTTTGGGGATTCCCCTACTTCTCAGTTTCTAGCCACTCTGCATCTCCAGACTCTGTCCTTTTGTACACTAGGCTAATCAAGCTGTGTCTTCCTGCTTGATTCCATCTACCCCTGGAAAAACTAGAGATTTCCTGTAGGAAAAAAATATACAGTAGTCCCCCTTATCTGTGATTTTGCTTCCCATGGTTTTTGTTTCCTGTAGTCAAGTGTGGTATGAAATATTAAATGGAAAATGTTAAAAACAAACAATTCTTACGTTTCAAATTGTGCACTGTTCTGAGTAGTATTCTAAAATCTCACTCAGTCCTGCTTGGTCCCACCCGAGATATGAATCCCTTTGCCCAGTATCTCCACGTTGTGTTCGTTTTCCACCCTTTAGTCACTTAATAACTCACTAGGTTATCAGATCAGCTGTTGGAATATCACAGTGCTTGTGTTCAAGTAACACTCCAAATTTTTTTTAATTGATTGATTTTGAGAGAGAGAGAGAGAGAGAGAGAGAAGGGAAGGAGGGAGAGAGAGAAATACCAGTTTGTTGTTCCACTTATTTATGCATTTATTGGTTGATACTTGTATGTGCCCTGACCAAGGATCAAACCCCCAACCTTGATATATAGGGCCAATGTTCTAATCAACTGAGCCAGGACCTCAACTAACTGTTATAGTAGCCTAATGGTACATCACAATGCCTACGTCACTTACCTCAATTCATCTCATCCCATAGGCATTGTATCATCATACATCATCACAAAAAGAAGGATGAGTACAGCATAATAGGATATTTTGAGATAGACCACATTCACATAACTTTTATTACAATATATTGTATTCATTCTATTTTATTATTTATTATTGTTCATCTCTTATAGTACCTAATTTATAAATTAAACTTTATTATAGGTTAGTATATATAGGCAAAATATAGTAAATATAAAGTTTGGTACCACCTACAGTTTCAGACATCCACTAGGGGATATTGGGATGTATCCCTGTGGATAGGGGGACTACTGTATTATATAGGTCTCACCCACTGTGGTTTTCCTTTCATTAAGAATTGAACCCCCTCCAGTTTTACTCTCTAGTGCCTTCAAATACCTTTTTAAATATATTTGTTATCAGCAAAAGAACTGGCCTAATCATACTATTCTTCAGTTACTGAAAATCAGAACCCCATGATATATTTAAAATATGAATTAATATTTATCTAAAAGAATGAATTATATTTGTAAGGGAAGCAGATACAGTAGAAAGATTTGGCTCTGAATCACTGTTCTAACTTGGATTACATTTGTGAGTGCAGGAAAGTTGCTTCATCTGTAAACTTTGTTTTCTCTCTAAATATAGTCCTTTTCTCAAAAGAAAAAAAAAATAGTTTCTTATCCCCTCCCTCAAATACCAGGCAGGGAAGAGCTCTAAGAGTTAATATAGTTCCTCAGGTTGCCTAAAGGATGTGAGAAATGAATCTATACTGTAAGAATCTGATTCATTAAGTTCTACAAATAATAATGTATAACCTTATTTTTCATTCTTGCTCTTGACTTTGCCTCCTTCCTGGGAAGAGGGTTGAGGGCGGGAGAAATCAAGGTGCCAGTTGCCTTCCCTAATAATTTTTAACCGTAAGTAAAGGCGATGCTGCTGCTATATCTGCTTGCATTTTCATTAAATCCTCTTTAAGGAAAAAGTTAGAGAAATAGAAAGTGATGGAGTTTTGGGGGGGTGGGGGAACATAAGCTACAAAGAAAGTTATGATAGCAACATGTTTAGAAGGAGAATTATTTTTCTGTTTAGAAATATTATGGAGAAAGGTTGGTACCTTAACAGAGGATAATAACTCATGTCCATGTGACTCCTCCAGAAGTTATTTTCCAACCTGTGTACTGTGGTAATTTTTAGTCCTCCTAATTTATTCTCTGCATAAATTAAAAGAGAATTTATCAGTGTATTTACATTTAATACACTGTTTATACATTTAATAACTACTTTATACAAGTTATATTTATTATTAGGATAAATTACTTGTGAAATGTTGGGTATTTAATCTTATAAACCAGAATTTAAATTTGTGATAAATTTATATTTCTAAAATTTTGAGCTTCCCTATTCCATGATTTTATTTGTCCATCTTTACACAATCTAAGCAGAAAACTAAAATTAAGAAAGAAATTGGGAACAAAGATTGTGATTTCCTAAACTTATACTTAGGATTTATATGCTTCAGTTTGGGCAGAAAGAGGTAAGAGGGCCATAATGGACAGCCCTAGAGTGATGACACTACAACACTACAAGGAGGACTTCCCCCTTTCATTAAAGAAAAGAAAAGCAATGATACCTCTCAAAACTCTTTTTCAGATACATTTATATATTAAATAAATTGTTTTGAATATAAGGTAAAAAGGAAAGTGCTTCAGTCAGGAGAAACTTACTTGTGCAAAAAAATAGACATGGAGAGAAAAAGAGAGGGAAGGAGGGGAAAGTAACAAAGAACAGAGAACACTGGAATGATAAAACTACTGAAATACCAAGAAGATAAAATGTTATTGTATCATGAAACAAAGTTATCTCAAAGAAAAACAGTAATCAGAGAGTTGGGTGTGAATCTTGAATTTGCCTAATTCTTCATGTAATCATGGAAATTACTTTTTTAGTTGTAGCTTTTTCATCAGTAAAAATAAGAATGATATTTAAAAAT
>NW_006287680.1:791927-799309 GCF_000327345.1 Myotis davidii
CCAGGGGTCATACTGTTGACTGGTCAACCAGTAGCTATGACATACATTGACCACCAGGGGGCAGACGCTCCAACTGGTAGGTTAGTGTGCTGCTGGGTTCCGGCCGATTGGGACTGAGCGAGACAGGCCAGACATTCCCTGGAGCCCTCCTGCGGTCCCTCCCCAGCTGGCCAACCTCCTGCTTCCCTCCCTGGCACTGACCGTGCACCTGTGGGGTCCCTAGCTTGCACCCTCTTGCAATCCAGGCTGTGGGACCCCCTCCCTGAGTGCACAAATTTCGTGCACCAGGCCTCTAGTGAGTGTGTGTGTGTGTGTGTGTGTGTGTGTGTGTGTGTGTGTGTGTACTAGTGGCCCCTAGTGGCCCAGTGCACGAAATTCATCCATGGGGGGGATATCCCTCAGTCCAGCTTGCACCCTTTCCCATCTGGGACTGCTGGAAGGATGTCCTACTGTGGGTTTACAGGGATCAGGCCTAAACTGGCAGTCAGACATCCCTCTTGCAATCTGGGACTGCTGGCTCCTAACTGCTCACCTGTCTGCCTGCCTGATTGCCCCTAACCACTCTGCCTGTCAGCCTGCTCACCCTCAACTGCCCCCCACTGCCAGCCTGCTTGCCCCCAAATTCTCCCCTCTGCCAGCCTGATCACCCCCAACTGACCCCCATTGATGGCCTGCTCACCCCTAACTGGCTCCTTGCTGTTCTGCTCAGCCCCAACTGCCCACCTCTCACTGGCCTGATCTCCCTCAATGCCTCCCCCCACCGGCCTGATCACCCACAACTGCCCTCCCCTCTTGACCTCTAACAGCCTCTACCTCAGCCCTGCCACCATGGCTTTGTCCAGAAGAATGTCTGAAAGGTCTCCTGGAAGGTCTCCCAGCCTAATTAGCATATTACCCTTTTTTTTAATATAGAGGCCTGGTACATGGGTGGGGGCCTCCTGGTTTGCCCTGAAGGGTATCCCAGCTCAGGATGAGGGGTTCCCTTTGGGTATGGGGTGTCCTGGGTGAGGGGCCTGTGGTGGTTTTCAGGCCAGCCACACCCCCATGGGGTGAGGGTCCCCACTGGGGGACGTGGCCAGCCTGGGTGAGGGGCTGAGGGCTGTTTTCAAGCTGGCCACACCCCCTTCCGGGTGGGGGTCCCCACTGGGGTGCCTAGCCAGCCTGGGTGAGGGGCTGATGGCTATTTTCAGGCTGGTCATGCCCCCCAGAGGGGACCCTCACGCCATGGGGATGTGGCAAGCCTTGCTGAGGGGCTGAGGGCTGTTTAAAGTCTGGCCACACCCCCTTCAGGGTGGGGGTCCTGCTGGGGTGCCTGGCCAGCCTAGGTGAGGGGCTGAGGGCCATTTTCATCTGGCCAGGCCCCCTAGCGACCCAGGTCCCCCAGCCCCTCCTTGAGCAAAGCCCAGGCCCCCAGCCACTCCTTCAGCAACAGCCAGGTCAGGCAGGAAGCTTGGCTTCCTCCATCACCGGAGGCAACACAAGCCTCCTGCTCGCTCCAGCTCCATGGCTGCTGCCATCTTTGTTGGGTTATTTTGCATACTCAGCCTGATTAGCTGGTGGGCGTAGTGGAGGGATGGTCAATTTGCATGTATCTCTTTTATTAGTGTACAGGTTATTATAGAGAGTAACATATATGTTATTATAGAGATTAAATTAGTTAACCATTGTGAAAATATATGCCACAATATCATATGGGGCAATTTCAATAGGTAGAATGCAGATGAGTTAATGAAATCAGTAAGCCAAACTTCCAAATTCATTCTTGTTTTGACATATGATTTTGCTAGGTTTTTAGAGACAGGAAGAATATGTATTTGTCTCTACTGTCAAATAAGTTGTTTTTGTCCAATATATAAGAATACAGTTCTATTACTAAAGTTATTTTAGCATTTTGTGTTTTCCAATAAAAAGGTAGTATTTCATTTTCTGAATTTTAAACAGTAAGTTGAAAACCTACTGCTGCAAAATATATTTTTGAAATTATGTATTTTGATAAAGGTCAGAGCTAAAGAGATGGCTACAGTTGTTAGTGTTCAAATTCTAAGTGATGTTCCAGGTGTTAAAACAGTACATGAGCTAATTAATTCACTTATCCCTTTGATCAAAGCACTGGAAGGTTTAGCAGCAATGTTCACTTGATCTGACCTCCTGAAGACTGAAGCTACTAGTTTCATCCCTTCTTTATCTGCATTTTACTGAAAATGTATTGACCTAAACCATTTTATCCAGGCAACGTTATACAACTCTGTCAACAACCTTCTAAGGTGGGGACTATTTTCTCTTCACCAAAATGGTAGCTGAGGTTCAGTAACTTTTCTCAAAGTTACAAAGCCAGCAAGAGGCAGAGCTGGATACAAAATCTACCGCTTGAGGATCAGAGCTCCATTATTGCATACACCCACTTCAAGTGGGTGGTCATGGAAATTTCAATGGTTTCTATATTGGGTAAGGAAATCAGAGAAACACACACTGTGTTTATTCTAACCCTCCCAACCTGGCCCTTTCAGAGTTTTGTGAGTTGGAAATGTGTGAAACAGAACACAGACAGATGAGAAAGTAAGCCACAAAGTGGCAGACCTGTGAGTGAGTGACTGTGTACGTGCCATCATCTGTGTAAATCAGAAGGACTTCCAACATAGAAGCCCCAACTTCTCTTCCCTCAATTGCTTCCTGAACACATTGACTGAAAACCCTGAGTCTCTGCCCAGTTCCCTAATGTCAGCAGTGAGAGTGGCCTCAGAGTACTGAGTGTAAGAAGGTCTCTTGAATATGTTAACCAAAGAAAAGTTTTGCGCACACTATTAAACAAATTATTTCACAGAAGGTTGTTCTACAGGCAGTTAATGGTTGGAATAAATACCAGGTCAGGTTTTCAGAGGAAAGGATTTCTATTTAAATGCTGGGTAAATATTGCCTGTGTAGATGAGTATATTTTGGCTTGTATCATACCCTTAACCTTTCAGGAGGTTATTACCAACCCATATTTTGGTACCCCACTCAGCCCCCTGTATTTTTATGTCATCTAATATAATAGTGAAACCAAAATAATCCTAGGTGCCTCCATAAGGTTAATTGTCAGCAACTAGGTTTTCATAAATGCAGATTGGGGTGGATGAAACTGAGTAAGTTGCCAAAGACCTCACAGGAATTCCATGAAGGACTAAGTTAAGGATTAAGGATTTCTAGTTAATTATTTACTCTATGTAGTGATCCAGTTTCATCCATTCGTGGCTCAATAAAATATTTGTTGAGGACAAAATAGTAAATAAAATGATACAGCTTTGTCCTCTCAAAAGGAGTAGAGTCAAGTGACTATGCAAATACACTACATAGGATATGATCCTTAATAATACAACATGCTTTGATAGCCCATAGAGGGGCAGCTGTGTTGAGAAGGATAAAGGGGACTTTTGGTGGAGTTGGTGATGAAAATGGGCTTTAATAGAAAAATAGGGGATTTACTGAGAAAGAACCGATGGGAAGAAACACTATGAAGAGAAGAACATGAGTTCTGATAGCACTTGCTCTCTTAGAGTATCTCAAATACAAACTATTGATAGCTTACATTTCCACTGAGTGCTGATAATGTGTCAGACAAGTTTCCAGTGTTGTCTCCAGTGCTCTTAGCAGCACAGCAGTAGGTATTTTTTTCTTTTTTCTTTTACAAGGAGATTGAAGTAAATATTTGTGAGTCATCAGTGTGCTGGTAGTAATTAAAGCCATAGAGGGTTTGACGTAGAAAGTGAAAAAAGAAGAGGGTTTATGGAAGGTTCTGAGAAATATTACAAAATAGGCAGAGAATGAATAAGTGAAAAGATGTAAGGAAAGCACCATACAATGGAAATAAAGGAAAAGTTCACATGAACATGGGAGTGGTCACCAGGCCAGAAGTCAGTGACTAGGAAGACTGAGTCTCTGGACAGGGAGTGAGTGCCATCTTTCAGGGAGCTGAAGAAAAAAAAGAAAAAAAAAACAGAAAATAAAAAAGTAGAGACAGTAAGAACAAAATTCATTCAAATACCAGGCGGAGAACAGAAATAGCAGTATAAAAGTGCAATGTGGGCTTGGCAGTTTTGTTAAATTGTAGGCAATATATTTATTGGAAGGTTCCTAAGGGAGCTGAAGAGGCTAGACTAGAAACTGAATCCAAGCAGGCATTGGCTTGGGCTGGGCTGAGGGACATCTATCTATCTATCTATCTATCTATCTATCTATCTATCTATCTATCTATCTATCTATCCATCTATCCATTCATCTATCTATCTATCATCTATCATCTATCTATCATCTATCTATCTATGGCTAAGTGTTTGTCCAACCATCCGACCAGTAGCTATGACACACAATGACCACCAGGCGGCAGACGCTCTGACTGGTAGCTATGATGCACACAGACCCCCAGGGGACAGATGCTCAACACAGGAGCTGCCAAACTGCAGTGACTTGGAAGTGGTTGTTCTCGGGTGACACACCCAGGAACCAGGGAGGAGGGAGCCTGATTCTGGGTATGTCACCCGAGACCCACCCTCTCACAATCCGGGACCCCTCGGGGGATGTCGGGGAGCCAGTTTCAGCCTGATCCCCACAGACCAGGCCGAGGGACCCCACATGGCAGAGGGACCCCACTCACTCAGCAGACACCCTTCGAGCCATGGCGCCACCCCAGGTGGGGTAGGCTGGGGAGGGACTCGGGGAGATTGGCTCCAGGGTGTGTCTGGCCCATCTTTCCCAGTCCTGCCCTGCCAGTCACCTTCTAATTAATTTCCTTCCAATGTGCATGAATCCATGCACCGAAGCACTCGTTTCTTTATAATAGCAGGAAGGAAGGAGAGGTTTGCTGTGTATATGGGTAGGTGTATATACTCGACATCCTCTGTCATAAATCCTACTCTTCATGAGTACTGTATAACAACTTTCGGTCAAGTAATGAATTAGTCAACCACATCCACCCCAAATCAATTGAAATTCATGGAGACATTGAGTTGTGTTTACTTGCTTCATGTTTACAGTCAGTCACATACTGGTTAGTATTTACTTTCAGTTGTAAGGAGCATTTTTTAAAATCAAGAGTGAGCATAAAATTAACATATTCCACCAGCTCATTTATTCATATTTCCTATTTGGTCACTGTTCTTAAACAATGGGAAATGCCATAAGGATTTCCTACCAATGTTAGTGTGTTGAATTCAGAGGCAGATGGAGAAGTTGGGTGACTTAGAAATAGCTTCAAAGCAATCACATGTACACCATTTTGGTTCATATATTGGAATCCGTTTTGTTCAGCATTGCCACTGAAGTTATTTTTGGAACATCATATGGATTTTTTATTGAAACATCTGTGTTAACTTTTATTATCCCTCGTCTGCTTTGTAATTTTGGAAACAGATATAAAGAACGAGCAACCCAAAGCACAGTAACATAGTGGGAAGCATCCTTCATAAGTCAATTGAGGAATTTAATAATCTCTTTAGAAATAAGCTCTGCAGCTATGAGAAAAATGTGTGGGTTAAAGGCCTTCCAATTAAGAGAGGTTTCTCTGTGGATTTATAGGCTGGTGGTTCACTCTTCCTGTTCATGTTTCCATAGCAACTGTCAGGTAGATTTTCTGCTACTTGCTAGGAAGTTGGAAATGTTGAGTCTGGTTGAGCCTTTTCAATTCAGTGAAGCTTAAATGAAATTCTTTTCAAGGAACTGGCATTTAGCTTGGGTCATTTATTCATATCTAGAAGAAGAAAAAATCAATTAAATAATCAAATGTGCAAATTTTTATTGAGATTATTTTTGGTACATATTTTGTGCTGTAATCTAATCTTAATGCGAGGGTCCTAAAGGTTTGAAGGGCTGAGCTGGCCTCTTCACCATCTGATGGCTTGTGGCTTTAATTACAGCTCAAGACATAGGAAGGCATGCCTTTTTCTGCTCTACTTTTGCAAGCTATAACCACCCCTGGTGATATTCAGATGCAAACTAGGATTCAGGAGACTCATTAGGTTGAGACACCTATACTGCATGAAATACAATTCACAACCTTTTATTCTTTTATTTTTCCTGTCCTATTGGTTATTAGAATTACAGCATTGTAAATACATAATTTATATATCATTATTTAAATCTCTTGGGAGTACAGTATCTTCATTTTCCCTTGAGATTAAGCCCACTTGGTGTCACTCACTATAGTTTATTTCAACCCACATTGACTGATGTCTGACAGCTCTATGTAGGATGGTGGCCTTTAATTCTTAAAAATATATCAAGCATGTAGGTGGGCAAAGTGAGCACTCATTCCATTATTCTTTATGTAACATACAGTATATGCTACATGAAGGACAGACATCTAAGAGGCATTGCTTAATGGGTTCTTTTGTTAGCATTGTTGCTCACTGGCACAGAAAGAACAGCCTCTACACAAAATAAGGCATAGTTCTTATTTCACACTGTGGTTCTATTTATATACCAGCTCCCCTATGGACATTTTTATAAGACATATTATTTGCAACAATGGCTTTGAATCCAGATTTCAGTTCATTTTGTTCTATCCCTCTTCTTTTCCCTTGTCCTTTTTAGATCATGCCTTCACCTATTATAGTGATGCTTCATATTATCTACAATTGATCACTGGTAAAAATACAAATAAAACAAAGAAGGGAGAGGAGGAGGAAGAAGAGGGGGAGAGAGAGAAAGAGAGAGAAGAGGGAGGAGGGGGGAAGAGGTGAGAGGGGAGAAGGGGGAGAGATTTCTTTTTTAAAAAGTCAGAGTTGAAATGTCTTTTACTTACTTGCCTTGCCTTGCCTTGTCTTATTTTCTCCCTCTTTGGTCTAGAAACTGTGCTTTCTTCTATTAAGTTAAATAAAAACTTTCTGAGAAGAGCAATTGAAGCTGAAGGAAGCTCACTCTTCAGTCATTATACTAGGAAGTAGAAATGAAGTCTCTCAGCCCTGCTCTCAACTTTATTTACTCTAAACAGGGGACAATTTTCTCTTAGAATAAATCGTACTTAGAGTTGCACAGCTCCTTCGGTGATGCACCTATACCATGGAGCAGAGAGATAGAAAGAAGTGAGATTCTGAATGTTTGCTGGGATTTAGAGTACTTCTTAATTATAGAAATACTAGAGGCCCAGTGCACAAAAATTTGTGCACTTGGGGAGGAGGGGAAGGGTCCCTCAGCCCGGCCTGTGCCCTCTCGCAGTCTGGGACCCCTCGGGAGATAACGACCTGCTGGCTTAGGCCTGCTCCTGGGTGGCAGAGGGCAGGCCTAATCCCAAGGTGCAGTCCCTGGTCGGGCTCAGAGCAGGGCCGATTGGGGAGTTGGGGTGCTGCCCCCTGTCACACTCAAGGCAGGGTCCATAGGGAGGTTGCCGCGCCACCCCCTGTCATGCACAC
>NW_006287680.1:800099-804118 GCF_000327345.1 Myotis davidii
CCAATTACCATGTTTCTCTTTTATTAGATAGGATTCTAAAATATGTAAATGCATAAAAGGAATAAATTGTTTGACCACAGAGATCATTCTGACTCTTGCTTTGACCCTTGTAAACAGAGGCATTCTATGGAGAGGCATTATTGCTTTGGGGGGAACAGCAATAATTAAATTTTGGCTGCTACTACTTAGGGTACAAAGAGAGGCTAACTCTGCTTCTGGCATTTAGACATTGGATCAGAGCTGTCTTCTACCTTCTCCTCCAAGTCAGGAGAGAAGGAGGAGGTGGAAGAAACCAGCCCATGTGGTCAATCATGTGACCAGGCTGAGGACAAACAGTTGAGAGGGTCACTTGTCCAACCTCATTGCTGTTCCTTAGATGACTATGGATTTAATTCAGTAGATGGGCCCTCCCATGTCCTCCTTGTCCTTGAATTTACATCCCTATGCCTAGGCCTCAAGGCCATGGCTCCTACTAGTAGCTCTAATCTAGTCTGAGTCTCTGATTCCAGAACTTTGTTCCTGAAAAAAAAAATTGAGTTTTTTTCTGAGTGGGCCTCAGATACACTTCTTGGGTTTCACAGTAAGACAACTTCCCCAGCACTTCCTCTCCCCTCTAGCTCCAGCTGATGGCAAGTGCTTTAGTTAGCACTGCTGATCTGTCACTTAATGGGCTAAGACACTTTATTCCTCCTCCTCACCTCTCCACTCCCCTATCTTCATCTCCATTATTCTATCCTGATTTTTCTTGCCTCCTTTTTACTGAAGGCTGTTGCCCCAGTCCTTCTGCTCTGGGCTAGCTCATTCTTCACTTTTTCTCCTAACATCAGTCAAGTGTCCATTCTCAGGTCATCACCACCTCTTACTCCACACCCCTCCACCCACACACATTAAGGCTCTGCTTACATACCCATTAAGTGTTAGTAAGAGTTCTCTTTAGCCCAGGCAAGCTTCCCTCTGATGTGTGCTTTTTTCAGAATTCTGCACACTCAGTTATTAGTTATGAGGTCTTAGGCAAGTTACTTAACTTCTCTAAGCCTTAGTTCCTGCATCTCTGGAATGGACACAGTTATTCCCATAAGTCATATAATTGCTGTGGAATTAAATTAGTTAATTCATGTATAAATTCTGTAGAACAGTGTGTGGCACCAGAAAGTACTTCATAAATATTAACTTTTATTATTGTGGGAATTTTGGGTTGCAAAGAACACAAGCTTTGCATTCATAGATATGTGTTTGAATCTCCTCTCTGCCATTTACTGCCTATATTACCTTAAGCACGTTTTTAGAATTTACTGAACATGTTTCCCTTCCAGTAGAATGAGGAAAATTATAGCTCCCTACTATAACTATTAGGGGCATTCACTGAGAAGAGGGAGTGGGGGGGTTGATATCCAGATATAATGTTCATCTCAAAGTAATAATTTTCTTTCCTCCTTAAGCATGTTGATTTTCTAAAACTTTAATTAATTATTACTTTTATCTAGTGTGCCTAAAACAATAACTCATAACCTTTCTCCATCTTACTGTCTCATTTCTTAAAAATGACCCGTCTTTCTTCTCTCATCCTTAGGGAAATCTATTTCCTCAAGGTCACAGATCTTAGAATACCAAAAGGCAGGCGATCTGCCCTCCAGCTCCTTCCCCCTTACAAAGCTGGATGAATATTTTCACTAGTAAGAGGCCTCTTCTAAAAGCGAAGGAGCATTTCTACTCACTGGGGTAAGATGGGAAGCCAGGAAGAAAGTTTGCTTTACCAGAGGGAGGGAAGTGGAGATTCAGAGCACCCCGTCTTCTGAGCACCCCCAACCCCATGGAGCCTACTCCTGACTCCAAGTATGAAGTTACCCTACTGTTAGAGCTGTGAAGCCTGAGGGATAGTCTATGCCCCATTCTTGGCATCCTTATCTCAATTTTACATTTTAGTTTTTTCAATTATTTCATCAATCCTGGATGTGGTCCTAATTCCCTTGTTAGGCTTGCAGTCTCTGTGAGTTCAAACTTTGAAATTATTCTCGTCAAATCTGCCCTTTCCAGATTTGCTAACTGGAAGATCAGAGCTTTCTGCAGAAGAAAAGACTTCCTGGTTCAATGTGTCAGCTCCTTTTCATGTAGCCGGGTCTTTCAATTTGTAGCAGAACCCCTGCAGCACTATAGAGAAAAGACGGTATGTCTGAAACTCTGAACTGCGGTCACCCCTGTCTTCCATTATGTTTCCACAGTCTTTCTATAAAAAGTTGCAAAACCAAGGGTCTGAGATCTGACACCTGAAATGGTTACAATCACTCAAAGGCTCCCCTTTTCCTGTCTCTTGCCGATTGACCCCATCCCGTTGTGCTTTCAGTACACAGCCCGCGACTCTATATTTAGGGTGATGACCAGCCATAGACCAGGTATACAGGCTCCAAACACCGCTCACTCCTCTCTTGGACAGCTTCCCCTGTGAGTTTGACGTTAGACTCATAACTATATTCCTATCTCAGTTAAGGCCAGTTGTTATATGATATTATAAACTTTCCTGGTGCTTTCTGAGGTTTCATGCCCTACAAAATAATAAACAATAGTGACAGCTAATATCATTGAGTCCTTGCTGTCTGCCAGATATTACTCTATGTATTTTCTGTGTGAATGAGTGGGTACACCAATGCCTTTAAACCTCACCACAGTCTTATGAATGAGGTCCTTTTGTAAGATAGGAAATTGAAGGCCAAACTCTCTCAGGTGGTAAATGGTAGAGTTGCAATGCCAACTCAGATGGTCTTGCTCCAGAGCCCATGTGCTCAATCATAAGCTACTTATTTGAAATATATACAACTATAGTTGAGTCTCATTATCCACAGTGGTTATGGTCTGTAAAGACACCCTGAACATTGTCCCAAATATCTGCCTAACTCAGAAGCTCATGACTCTCCAAACTGGACCATCATCAAGTATCAGAAGATTCAGTGCAAATTCCTCACTTTTTCACCCACACCCTCTTTCTTCCATTTTCTAATTCTGTTGAATAATAGCAAGTAGTAGTCACTGCTCTATTTCACAGACTCTTGGTAAGGATCAAGTTAGAAAGTGACAATGTATTTTCAGAAGCATAAAATGCTATGCAAAGGTAAAAAAAATTTATTTGCTGTTACTACCATGGTAAATCATAGTATTCATGCTCTAAAAATCAGCAATTTACTAATGCATAGGGGAATAAATATGTATATGTTCATTTTCAGACAGAAAAAGGTTTTTGGTATAATGAGTATCATATTTCTATAATCACCAATTGGAGTCTATAGAATCGGGTCACATCTTGTAGCCATTTGGATATTGGTCTTTGACAGTAACTCCAAGACAACTGGAGCAGACAGAAAGACATCCTAGTCTGAGGTTTTTGAGATTCACTGAACATGCGTGGATCATTTTTAATGGAAATGTCATACTTGATATTTACAAAACCATCACAGAGACCAGCCACCGCTCTTAAATGCCTCTTTTCTTTGCAAAGCACAAGTGGTCATCACATTAAACAGCCAATCATGCAGTCCAACCCTGCACACACAGCAATATATTTTTCAAGCATATAAGAAGGCTGTAAGAGATAACTTTAACTCTCTCAGATTCAGAATCTGTTCCTTTTTTCTTTTTTTTTCAAAAATTAAGTAAGACATGTGTCATTCAGGAGGCCATTGCGTAAATAGATACTGCACATTTCATCCCTCAAGTACTCATATGAACACTTACTCTAAATTGGTTAATGACCAGAGGTATTCTCCATGCCTAAGTGAGTTCCTAGTGGTAAGTGAGGTGTTGGTGGGGCATACGTATTCATCTGAGCCATTAGAATTCAATTTACTGCCTTCCTGCTCCTGGAGCAGACTGTAACCAGCATAGCTGGCCATGTCAGCCCCAACACTAAATGGCACCCAACGGAATGAAGGAATGATGGAATGTGCTTCCCTGAGAGAAGAACAGGCTAGCAAACAGTGAGTTCATCAAGGGAATAACAGAACCTAGGGTTTGTCCTTTGCCTCTTTCCC
>NW_006287680.1:804173-806481 GCF_000327345.1 Myotis davidii
TCCCTAATACCAAATATCCTTTTTCAGTTAATGCCATGTGGTTCTGGGGCTCAGTGTCCCCACCCAGCATCCTATTCTTCCACCTGGGAATGCTGGTGTACACAGAAATAGCATCCTGAAACTGCTCTTCTCTGCTACTCAAGGAACAGGAAGATAGCTTTTGATGACATTCTTCCTCCCTTTTTCAGATTTTGCACTGCTTTTTGTTCCAGAGTTCTGTGTTTTCTCTTTGTTTTAAGTTTGATTCAAAATGGGTTGTTTAGTAAAAACTAGAAAAATGTATGTCTAGAAAAAATATCCTTTTCATTTGAAAAGAGTTGGCAGAAAGTTATAGCAGAAGTAATGATATCACATTAATAAATTGCACTGCCTCATAATTAAGCCTATCAAGAGGTTGGCCTTCTCTACTCAGGGAAGTTTGTTGCCAGGTACTGAGGATTCAAAGATGGTAACAACCTGTTCCTCATCGTAGGATAGTTCCATAGACTGAAGGCAAAGGGCAGATTCCAAAGGGTGGTGAGTGCTTTTGTAAAGGTTAGTAGCAGTCACTGCAGAAGCAAAGAGAAAGGGAACCAGCCTGGAGTTCAGGGAGACTTCCTGGAAGAGACATTGAAAGAGTGAGTAGGAATTCATCAGACAAAGGATGTGGGAAGGGAAATTCCAGGAAAGAGGACTTGCACAAGGGAAGGTACAGAGTTATGAAGAACATTTATGTACAGTGAATGCCAAGCAGCTTAGAATCACTAGAGAACAGTAGCATTTTGGAGAATGAAGGAAAGTGAAGGTGCAGGGGGAAGCAGCAGCCAGATAAAAGTTATGTGCAGGTGTTTCACTTTATTTTTAGTCAATGGGAGCTGCTTAAGAGGTTTTGGTGAAGAAATGAGAGAATAGAAGTTTGGTGTTAAAGTCAGTGCTACCCTGCCATCACTCTGAAGCAGCCAAGACTAGAGGAGGAAGAGTGAGTGTAGGTGGGAGAGAGAGAGAGAGAGAGAGAGAGAGAGAGAGAGAGAGAGAGAGAGAGAGTTGAGGAAACTAACATAGTCATGCAAATAGGAGGGGATGAGGGGTTATCTAGGGAAGTTATAGTTAGAAAGAAGATAGAGTAAACAACAGGTTCCAGACATAATTAGGAGGCAAAACCATTATCAGTTAAGACAGTGGTTCTCAACCTTCCTAATGCCGCGACCCTTTAATACAGTTCCTCATGTTGTGGTGACCCCCAACCATAAAATTATGTTCGTTGCTACTTCATAACTGTAATTTTGCTACTGTTATGAATCGTAATGTAAATATCTGATATGCAGGATGTATTTTCATTGTTACAAATTGAACATAATTAAAGCATAGTGATTAATCACAAAAACAATATGTAATTATATATGTGTTTTCCTATGGTCTTGGGCAACACCTGTGAAAGGGTCATTCGAGTTCCAAAGGATCAAGACCCACAGGTTGAGGACCATTGAGTTAGGAGTTTATTGGTTTGTGTTAAGAAGTGAGTCCTGAAGGAGAGGTATAAAATGGTCATATGTTCCTGGTTTCTCTGGGTGGGTGGTACTGCCATTTATGGGAATAAGCTAGGAAAAAAAGTCCTTAGGGCTGGTTGGAGAGCATAACTTCAGCTGCAGAGCATGTGCAACATCCAAATAGAGTTGAATATTCAGATGAAATTCTATATCTAAAGCTCAAGAGAAATTCATAGAATCCAATTTTAGTATTTTTTTTAGCACAGTAATGCTTGGTGACTCTAAACTTATGATCTGCATGTTTCAATCCAATATTTAAAAAACTACCTTAAATTCTCCATTAATCACTATAATAATGGTATGGTTATCATTTCAATAGCTGTAATTCTTCTGGCTTCTTGAGGATTACTTTCCTGTTTTCTTTAATGGTAAATATTTTTGCAATAAGATAATTTCTGGCTATTTATTTCTTATTTGCTTAAAAATGTAAGATGTGCTCATTTGTGACTGGAAATTATATATTAAAAAAGGAAAGCATTCAGCATGCAAAAGATAATGTGCATATTTCTAAGTTTCCGATATTGTTCCCTTAAAATAAATCTGACTTCCCTTTCAGATTCAAATAACAAAAACAAAATATTATTCATTCTACACTAGAAAGTTTCATATTATTTAGAAATATATGGCAGTTGATGTTTTTTTGTGAATAGTTCAATGACATTTTATTAAGAATTTTCAATTCCCATTTGATCATATTCTTTCAAATATCTTAGATGATTATAAAAATATTCTTCTAGACATTGATGCAAAAGTTTATTATAAAATATATCAGCTTTTTTTTT
>NW_006287680.1:806611-815195 GCF_000327345.1 Myotis davidii
AATGGGATGAACACAATTGGCTTAGACCCGTGGTCGGCAAACTGTGGCTCTCGAGCCACATGCAGCTCTTTGGCCCCATGAGTGTGGCTCTTCCTAAGCCTCAGGAGTACCCTAATTAAGTTAATGACAACGTACCTACCTATATAGTTTAAGTTTAAAAAATTTGACTCTTAAAAGAAATTTCAATCGTTACACTGTTGATATTTGGCTCTGTTGACCACTGGTAGGGCAATCACTGTTATTTTTAAAGAAGATTGGAAAGCATTCCTAATAAGATATTTATGCTTTAACTGTTTGAAGAATTCTATAAATATCTCAAAGTTGCTTTTTAAATACGTTTCAAGTCTGAAAAACAAATCTGAATCACCTATCTGCCTGAGTCCTAGGTTGACTCTAAATCGGGCACATTACACATATATTCATTCATTAACAAATACTTATGACAACTCTCTAAGTATAGAATCCTAGCTAGATTAGTAATTTAGAGGAAGTAATAGTTACATACCATATAATTATACAAACTATTCAAAATGATATGTGCCAGGATGTCCTGTTCCTCATTGTAGAATACAAAGGACATTATAGAAATGGAGGAGGGTCAACTAAATTAGCCTGAAGTCATCAAGGAAGATGTGGGACAGATTAGGGAAGGCAATGCATGAATAACATCCATATATATAAAAGGCTAAGCAACTGGCCAACCGTCTGGTAGGTATGATTTGCACTGACCACCAGGGGGCAGATACTCAATGCAGGAGCTGCAGAGCGACAGTAACTTTGCAGAGTGCCCTTTTGCACTCAGGGACCCCTCAGGGGATGTCTGATTCCCAGTTTTGGCCCAATCCCCACAGGCCAGGCAGTGGGACCCCACCTGCCAGAGGGAACCCACACTCACTCCACAGATGCCCTTTGAGCTCCAGTGCCACCCCAGGTGTTGCCAGCCTGGGAGGGACCACTGGAGGTTGGCTCCAGGTCATGTCTGGCCCATCTTGCCCAGTCCCACCCTGCCAGCCACCTTCTAATTAATTTCCTTTCAATGTGCATAAATCCGTGCACAGGGCTCTAGTTTTAAATAATGTCTTACCCTGTGGAACATTTTTTTAAATTATTAAATTTATTAGGGTAATATCAGTTAACAAAATTAACCAATAAGGTGATTGATTGAATCTATAAATATAAAAGCCTAAGCGACCAAATGACTGAACGACGGTTTGCTATGATACTCAATGAAGGAGCTGTCCCTTGGTGGTCAGTGCGCTCCCACAGCAGGAGTGCCGCTCAGCTGACCAATAGACACCAGACTCAGGGCTCATAGCTGCCACCACAGCTTGGAGACCACAGGGGAGTGGCAGTGAGCTTACCAAGGAGCAGTGGGGCTGGGATGAGCAGAAGTGGCAGGCAGGAGCGGCAGGCAGCGTTGGACTGCCAGTCTGGCCTGATCCCCGCAGGCTATGCCAAGGGATCCCACCAGTGCATGAATCCGTGCACCAGGCCTCTAGTAAATTATAATATACATTGTGTATTTGTTGTTGTGAAATAAAATTTTTATTTATTATATAACTTTTATTAAAATATTTATTAATATCTATTCTCATGGAATATTTTCATCAAAAAATTTTAGTGAACTAATCATAGTCAATAGGTACAGTGTGCCTATAATTTTGAATGTCCTAAGTTCTCTGCTACTCTGAGATAACGCATAGTGATATTGCATATATTGTATTTTGTTCTTTTAAAATGCATTTTGTTGTAAAACTAAATTGAAATATAGAGGCCAAAACATGTGAAGAAGAGGACAAAAACATTTGAACATGTGGCCTACTAAGAAAGATTTAGCAGTGGGTAACAAGTCTCTTAGAAAAGAAGAATTCAGCTTGTATGATATTGTTATAAAACTGGCATAAGAAAACTAGAATAAGTTATAAAGAATTAGAATAAATTGGCATATAGCCTAAGAAACTAAGAAACGTGGCAGAAGAAGGAAAAGAACAAGACATGAAGACAAAGGAGATTAGCACTTTGATTATTAATCTAAGATTTCTGGCTTTGATAGTCAGCCAGGAGATAGAAAAACTCATCAGGAGAACCAAGGGAGGCTCAGGCAGAGAGGAAAAGGCTTTCTGAGGAAGTGAAAACAGAGTGCTATTGGGCCTCTAAAACAGTGGTGGGTAAACTATGGCTGCCAGTTTTGTAGAAGACATGAGATAAGAATTTTTAAGTGGTTAGAAAAAAATCCAAGGAATATTATTTCTTCATATGTGAAAATATGAGATGCAAATTTCAGTGTCAATAAATAGTTTTATTGGCACACTGCCATGCTAATTGTTTAAATATTACCATGGATACTTTTGCACCACAAGGCAGAGTTAATCAGTCACAACATATCACCCATAAGCTTTAAAATATATACTATCTGGTTCTCTGAAGGAAGTTTTCTGACCCCTGACCTAAAGACTAAAAGAGACAAGAAAGAACAGGAATTTATTTAAGAAGGAAAATAAATGAGGATGGCTTGCTTGAAGTCACGCATAAAAGAGAATTGTAAAAGTTAAGTAATTGCTATTCATGATTTAGAAGGTATGGAAGATTAGAACCTTGATTCCACACACAGCCTTATTACCCATCAGCTCCTCTCCAGCTCCCGTGATCCCTGATGTCATACTCAATCCCACACTGTATCAAGGGTCTTCTGTTCAGTCTAACCTATTAATCTCTAGTATAATCAAGGCTCTTTTGATTTTAAGATTCAGAACTCTTTCCTAATTATCTCTAATGAAAAGACAAATTTGTGTATAGTCATGTGGAAGCTCAAGAAAATGAATTTCAATTTGACCTTATAGGAGCATGAAAACCACAAGGTTCTAAGGTCCTAGCTTATTTATCCCTTTCCCTCAGGGTCCGGTATTTTTTTTCCAAAGGAAAGTTTATTAATCAAGGAAGTTCCAACTGAGAAAATGTGAGCATTCAGGATGCCTCAAATCCACTTGTTTATTGGACCGAGTTAGGGTTTTTTTTAAGATTATGAAGGGGAATAGAACAGGGAGTTAGGGTGAATTTCTATGTAAAAGAAAGGAGAAGCTGACAAAGTGCCCTTAGACTGGGATTAAACTACTGCCAATTAGACAGAGCAACCCTGAGTCAGGAAGAGGGTAAGAGAGATAGAAATATCAATGATGACAGGTGGGGATACTAACCACTATACTAACGAGGAGCTGTTGAAATATCAATGATAAGAGAGAATCATTGATCAGCTGCCTTCTTGCATGCCCCACACTGGGGATCAAACACACAACCCAGGCATGCGCCCTGACCAGTAATTGAATCATAACCTCCTGGTTCATAGGTTGATGCCTATGAGCCATGCTGGTTGGGCTAAAGCAGGTAAGATTTAAGAAGCATGGATACTGAGAGTCTGTCCCTCTACAAACCGATCAATAGACTCTCAAAATGGTCAAAGAAAGTTCAGAATTCTTGAAGCTAACCAAGTGCTCACTGTAACCACAAAGATTTTCAATCAACAAAAAATATACATTAAAAAATTGTGAACTACACAAAGTTTGTGGTTCCTTTACTTGGGCCCACCCCTGCTTCCCAGCTTAGAGGTGCCTTGAAGAAAGCAGACCACACTGGGGAACAGGCCACTGCTACTGTAGGGAGCTAAAAGTACCTTATTACCCAATCCTTGTGGTTGCCTGTGTTGACCTGTCTGGTGATACCCTGAAGGACCAACTAAGGGACTTGTCTTTTTTCACCTCCCTTTGATATTTCCTAGCACCCAGGCAGCTATCTGGGGGCTTTTAATCCATAATATGTCTGCTGTAAATATGTATATTGCCAGCAGAGAAAATAAGTCAGCATTGAGGCAAACAAACCAGTTGCCAAAACCTTTGGTGGAAGAATGAAAACAAAGATTTTCAGTAATTCAGGGAGCCATGGATTCAAGAAAAGTGGCTGAATCTCAGTGAGGATGTAACTGTTCCCCTGCAGCCGAGCCCTCACCATTAATTGCTATCACACACACCCTGTAGGACTAGTTGTGCCATAGCTTGTTTAATCTGTTTATTCTGTTGTAATCAAAAGTTGATTAATATTCTAAACTTAAGACTCAATAAGTGTGCAACTGGAATCACTATCCTGTTACCTGCCACTCAACAATCTCAATAAAACTATAAATAATGTTTTAGCACAATGTCTGTCCTTCCTCATAGAAAATAAAGAGAAAAGGATCAGGGGCCATGATTTACAGAAGAGGGTAGAAACCAAGACCACCCCTATAGGTATGCATGTGACCATCATTAGACTGTGTTTCCAAGTGTGCATGGTGAGGTTTCCTCAAAGAACTCTACTTTCTTTCTTTACTCATTGAAGACTGACTTTCCCTGCTTATTCTCTAATTTTCATATGCCTAAAGATGGCATCCAACTCATTGTCTCGAGGTAACGTGTCTATCTTAGAATCTGGCATCAAAACTGGACTGTCCTTCTGCACCCCTCCTCTTTCAGATTACTTGGGGAAAACTAAGGAAGGGCTTCCCCCCACACACACACACTTCTTTTGTCTCTTTTCTTTTTTAGTGTGTTGATATGGTTCATGGTATTATTAATTTCCAGCCCTTTCAATTCTTCTTTGCATTTCTGGTTTAAATACCACTTAATCAGGATGTATCATCATTTTAGGCACTGCTAGTTTGAACTTACTGATATGTTGTTAAGAATTTGTGTGTCTATGTTCATTGGATATAAGGATCGATATATGCATCAGGGAAATGACCTTATAGAATGAGTTGTGAACTGTTTCCTCTTCTACTTCCTGGAAGAGTTTGTATAGAGTCGGTGCTATTTCTTTATAAAAGTTTACTTTATTGTTGAAAGTATTACAGATATCTCCTTTTTCCCTCATTGACTCCTTCCATTCCACTCTTAACCCCTCCTCCAGCCTTATGTCAGTCAAGTGATTAATTGCATTGGTGAAGGTGTGACCTCTCAACTAATCAATAGTAGTGGGGCTGGTGAGTTACAAAGCCCACACACGCTTAGTAGGGCCTTACTTTGGGTAGACAATGATAACTAAGGGAAGAAAATGGTAAAATGCATATTACATACATAGAGGGAAACCTTTCCTTCAAACTTCAGCTCGAGGCACCTCTTCTGAAAAGCCTTCACTTATTATACAGTCTTATTTAAATGCCTTTTCTATGCACTTTCAGAACACCTTGGTCATACCTTAAGGGTAAAGCTCATCTGTATCATTTGGGTCATTCCCACATTTCCAAAACACAATATGCAATTAATAAAAGCAACTGAAAGGATTAGTTCACATACAAATAGATAACAAGCACTGTGTGAACAAATTCAGGCAAGGTGGATTGAGATAGGATTAGACATTTTTGAGGATGTTCAAATTTAATTAATCAATTGTGAGCTACACTTTATAAACCCTAAATATATATTATTTTAGAAAAGAAAAAAAATTGTGTGAAGGATAAAAATAATTTTCATAGGTTAAATTATTGCATTTAAGTGTAAGGCTGATTCAATATTCAAAATTTAATCAATTTAATTTACCATAATAACAGACTTAAGAGAAAAGAAAAAAAAACAATTATCATAGTATCTTTCAAAATCTTTTAGCAGATCAGAAGTAAAAGGGAATTTTCTCCACCTGATAAAAAGCATCTATTTAAAAAATTCTGTTGTTAACAAAAGGAAATACGGAATAATTTTCCTGAAGACCAGGAACAAGACAAAAATGCCCTCTTAACACTCCTATTCAAAATCATACTGGCAGTCCCAGGCAGCGTAAAAAGGCATATTAAAAACTTCTAAAAGCGTCTTTAAAAACACTCTGAGAACTAATAAGTCATTTTGAAAAAGTCACAAGATACAAGGTCAATATATGTTTTTATTTACTAGTATTAGCATACTAGTAAATAACATTTATAACAGCATCAAATAAAGCAATAATTAGGTATAAAGCTAAAAAATAAATGAAGCATCTGCATGCTGACAACTAAAAAAGCAATTAAAGATATCAAAGATCTAAATAATTAGATAGTGATACCTTGTTTAAGGAATAGAAGTATCAATATTGTTAACATGTCAATTCTTACCAAATTAAACAATAGGTTTAACCCAATCCCAGTCAAAATTTCATCAGAATTTTGGTGACTGTCACAAACTAATTCTAAAGTTTATATAGAAAGGCAAAGCAAATAAAATAGTGAAAACAACTTCTGACAAAGAACTTCTATCCAGAATACATTAAAAAAAAAAATCTCAAAACTCAACAGAGAAATAGCACCCAAACAAAAATCTCAATTTAAAAAAGTGGGAAAAATATTTGAACAGATACTTAACCACAAGAGATATACAGATGGCAAATGAGCACATGAAACAGATGCTCAAAGCCATTCGTCACTTGGGAAATGCACATTAAACCACAATGAGATACCATAACATTTTGGCCAGACTCATAGATACAGAGAAGATTTAACAACTGCCAATAGCAGGGGAGTTGAGGGGATGAGTGAAACAGGTGAAGGGATTAGGAGTACAGATTGGTAGTTACTGAATAGTCATGGAATGTAAAGTACAGCATAAGTAATCCTATATAATAACAGAGGAATATGCAAATTTTTGTTACACTATAACGTCACAGCCCTCTGCTCAGACAGCTGCAAGGCCTGGGGTAGGAGAGGATACAATAGGAGAGAGTAAGAAAGGAGAGGGAGAGGAAGGCAGGCCTTCATGCAGACAGGCTGAGAGGAGAAACAGAAATATAGAAAGGGAATAAGAAAAAGGCGCAGGAATGGAAAAGGGAAGGAAATGTGGGGCTGCACATGGGAGGGGTGGTGGCTGCAGGGGGCGGAGCAGATGCGCCTGGCAAGGGGTGGTACACAGGCAGCACAGAGCTGGGAGCCCCTCTCAGATGCTGGAGGCGGCGGTGGCCTCCTGTGCGGGCCATTGGCAGGTCCCAGGACAGAGGGGTGGACGGTCCTAGGCCTTCCTGGAGGAGGCGCTCCTGCTTCATGGCAGCAGCGCCCAGGCTGCACAGGCCTCAACTACCCTCACTGGGCTGGGCATCCAGGCAGGGAATGGGAGCAGGTTGGCAGCAGGGAGGCTGGGGAAGGGGGCAGCGAACACCTGGCTGGGGCTGAGCTCTGGGCTGGGGGTTAATGCCCCCCACCATGGAAACTTTAAAAAGGGGTGGAGGGAGGGAAGAACTTTATAAAGGAGTCAGTAGAGAGCAGAGTAAAGAAGGAAAGAGGATGTATGAGTGAACTCTAGGTGCTATAATGAAAATCAAGTATAGTTGTGTACTGGGGACAGATTTTAAAAGTAAGAGTCAGAAAAGAAAAAAGATAAATGGTAGTGAATGATTAGGCAGGTAGATAGATATTAAAACAGTGGAAGTAGAGAAGAATGTATGGGAGAGGTAGGATGAGAGAGAAAGGAGGGAAGAAAAGTTTTAAAGGGGAGCTGATAAAGCTTAAAAGGAGAATGGGAAGAAGGAGGAAATGGGGGAGGGAGCAAAGCAGGTCCAAGGGATTAAGTGAAGAAAAAAAGGTGGGAAGGAAGGAAAAGGGGAGGGAGGGCAGAGGTAAAGATAAAGGAAAGAAGTACTGTGGGGAAGGAGGGAAAGATGAGAAGAAGGATGATGGAACAGAAGTAGGAAATAAGGAGGAAAGAAAAGTTTATAAATGATGAGTCAGTAGGAAAAAGTGTTACATAAAGAAGAGAGAAAAATTGTGTGAGAGGGAGAAGCCAATAAGGAAGTCAAATACAATTGTGTGTGAAAGGGATAAGATTTTTAAAAAAAGTTAATAGGGGCAACTAGGCCAGCAGGGGAGGGCAGTTAGGGGTGACTAGGCTGGCAGGGCAGGGCAGTCAGGGGGATCAGGCAGGCAAGCAACGTGGTTAGGGCAGGCAGTCAGGTGAGTGGTTAGGAACTAGAGGTCCCGGATTGTGAGAGGGATGTCCAACTGCCAGTTGGACATTCCCTGAGGGCTCCCAGATTGGAGAGGGTGCAGGTTGAGCTGAGGGACCCCCCCCATGCACAAATTTTGTGCACCAGGACTCTAGTATAGTCAGTAATATTGTAATAACTGTGTATGGTGTCAGATGGGTACTAGATTTATCAGGGTGATCACTTTCTAAGTTATATAAATGTAGAATCACTATGTTGTTCACTTAAAACTAATATAATATTGTATACCAACTATAATTGAAAAATAAAAAAAGAAAACATTTTAGCAATTTCTTGTAAAGCTAAATAGATACTTACCATATGATTTAGCAATCCTATCCCTTAATATTTACCCTAGCAAAGAGAAAACTTAAACATTCTCACACAAAAAATGTCAATGTGAGGTCAGCATCACTCAGAGCATGATAATTTGTCAATGTTTAAATTTGATCAGAATAAAGAAAATATATAAAGAAAGTTAAATTGATAGAAAAAAATAGTTGACTACAAATTTTCCTTAAAATCGTTAAGATGTAAATTTTATGTTATGTATTTTATCACAATTAAAAATTCAAAACAATATGTAAAAATAACAATATTAAAATACCAAAATCCCCCC
>NW_006287680.1:815332-824377 GCF_000327345.1 Myotis davidii
GAGATTAAAATAAAAATAAATATGTGCTAATTTATCCTTATGTAGCATAGCAGAAAACAAAGTTAATTGTTTGGCCAGCAATTTAGATAAATATCATTGGTAGAGTAGATTTGAGTTAATTTTTTAAATTCCCAACTTTTTTTAAAAAAAAATAAATCTTTATTGTTGAAAGTATTACATACTTTCCTTTTTTTCCTTCACTGCCCTCTTCCATCCCCCACCTCCACAAGCCTTCACCACTCTATTGTCTGTGTCTATGGGTTTTGAATATATGCATAGGAGTTCATTGGTTGATCTCTTCCCTCCCTCCACCCTCCCTTGCCTTTCCTCTGAGGTTTGTCAGTCTGCTCAATGTTTTTATGTCTCTGGGTCTATTTTTGTTCATCGGTTTATGTTGTTCATTAGATTCCACATATGAGGTAGGTCATGTGATACTGATCTTTCTCTGACTGGCTTATTTTGCTTAGCATAATGCTCTCTAGGTCCATCCAATCTCTCACATCAATTATATCATGAAATTGTGAGGATTGCCTACTGTATATTTCATAAACAAATAAGCTAAGAGTTTGGTCATTATTATAGAAATGTGCACTGATTGAGACATTTTTGGCTCTACCCTTGTAAAGACTCTTATGAATGCTTTGAACTGCACCCTGCTGGGTTTTGCAGAACTGAGTATGTTCCAACTGCTATATGCTCAGGAGGTTACCACGGTGGTCTGCTTTATGGATTATCAACCTATCATTAGGATTGATAAGGCTAATATTCCACCATGGGTTTGTTTTGTGGGTTTTTGGTTTTTTTTTACTGTCCTCATTTTATAATGAAGTTCAGCAGATTTTAGAAGATTAAACCTGCTGGTACAGTTAATATTTTTTTTTTCCAGTTACAAAGCTAACTAGATAAAAATTCCCAAGACCCTACCCAGATTCCGACAAAGCAGTAAGATGGGAATTTGCCTGTTTTCCTTCCCTGTGTCTAATGCTTTTGTCCTCTTGAATGGTACAACTATCCTGTGCACTATTTTTCTATTTTTAGCCCAGGCAATTTAACTCCAGGCAGGTGGTTCTATTGAAAGGTAAACAAACCTGTAACAAACCCCCACTGGTTTGTAAATGGCTAACTGTGCTGACATGACAGGTTGCAGGTGACTGAACCCATCCAGGGATGTTGGTCATTTACTACAGGGCCGCGGGCCCCACAGCGCCTTTGGCCAGGGAACAGCTGGTGCTCTCAGCATTTTTATCTCTTAACAAAACTCAAAATCAATGGTCATACAAATTGGTTTACAGCATCAGGGGGGGGTTTCATCTAATATACCAAACTCCAGAAAATATCACTTATATTCCCTTTGCCTAATGTGCTTATTGATTGCTGTGGGTCTTTTAGATTTTGCTGAACACCCTTCCCTTTGAAAATATGATTTTGTCCAGCTGGAGTGACCTCAGGGGTGTCAGAGACACAGGCCTCCTCACTTCTTATTGCTTGCTTTTCTGTCTGCCCAACACTGTGTATGATATGAAAGAAGCAGATACAGGTTGACAAGAAGTCCTCTCTCAGGAATGTATTTCTGCATGTTCTTTTTCAATTTTTCCTTTCCATCTATGGTCTCATTGTATCTTTTTACCATCCAAATTCATGAACTGTCATTTGATCATCTTACCTCCTGATTAAGTGAACCACTACAATATGAGCTATTTTTGTGGCCACTAATGCATTCTTCACCATTATGTTTTGACTGTTTTCATTGGAGGCTTCTCCTCCTGTTTATGTAAATGTCAAGAATGTCTACTGGCATGTAGCATCTTTCCAATGTATGCCCGAGTCCAGTGCACAGATAGCTACGTTCATCAAGGAGATGGGGACACTGCCCTTGAAAAGCATAAACGGGAGATAAATACACAATTAATTACAATATAGTTGGTATGCATGGATGTGGCACAGAAATGATACTTTGTAGTATTGAATGCATTTTTAGACGTGAAAGAGATAAATTTTGGCAGCAGATGTTTTAAGTGCCAAAACACAGAGGAATTTACAGAATGATGGTGGAGCCACTGGGGAAAAAAAAAACAAAAAAAAACAAAAAAAAAAAACAGGATCACCTGAATTTTATTTTAAGAGAAGATTCTAGTAGAAGTATGGAGGCTGAGTTTGAGACAGAGGAGAACTCGGGTCAATAATATGAGCTACTGTGTTGCATTCATTATTCAAGAGAGAGACTAGACCAAGAGCAGTGGACATAGTAAGATGTACCCGAAAGCTTTTAAGACGCATTTTTTAAAATCCTAGGTTTTCAGCTCTGAAATCAGTGTAGGTAAGTAACAGACAGGCACAAGTTCCAGAACAAAATCTATAATTTTATTTGTGCTTAATACTTAATATTATAATGAGATGATAGAAGACAGGTTAGCAACAGTATTCAAACACAAAGTGAAAATAGCATGAATACTATTCAGTTGTTGAGCTAGTGTAGTTCACAACAGGAGAAATTTAGGAAGGATATAAGATTTAAGATTGGATAAAACTTTCTTAACTTTTAACTACTAATATTCTTGAGCAGTAGGTTGTGGACATATATAGGCACATTATTTCTTACCTATCAGAATGTCTTACATTTAGACTTTTATGAATAATGGACAGCAAAACCTATCAAGTCCGCTTTACTATCTTTTGAAAGAAAAGGAAATGAGTTGAATGTTTTCTAAAGAGAAATTTTGTTACATACACTTCTCTTATTTTCCAGAGAGTAAGCTTATTATATATATATATATATATACTAGAGGCCTGGTGCACAAAATTCGTTACTGGGGGGCAGGGTGTCTCTCAGTCCAGACTGCACCCTCTCTAATCTGGGACCCCTCAGGGGATGTCCAACTGCTGTGGGATCAGGCCTAAACCGGCAGTTGGACATACCTACACAGGGGCATCCATCTTGTATGAGTGTGTGATGGTCAATTTGCATATTACCTCTTTATTATATAGGATATATTACTTTATTGAATTTATTGGGGCAACATTGGTTAATAAACTTACATAGTTATACAATTCTATAATACATCATCTGTATATTGTATTGTATGTTCACTGACACAAGTTAAGTCTCCTTCCATCACCATTTATCGTCCCTTTACCCTCTTCTACCTCCCTGACCCCCCTTTCCCTCTTGTAATCACCATACTGTTGTCTGTGTCTATGAGTTTTGCTTTTGGTTTTGTTTTTACTTTCCTTAATCCCTTCACCATTTTCATCCAGCCTCCAACCTCCTTTCTCTCTCACATCTGTCAACCTGTTCTCTGTATTCATGAGTCTGTTTCTATTTAGTTTGTTAATTTATTTTGTTCATTTGACTCCATATATAAGTGATATCGTATGGTACTTGTCTCTCTCTGATTGGCTTATTTCACTTAGCATAATATGTTCCAGGTCTATCCATGCTGTGGAAAAGGGCAAGATTTCCTTCTTTTTATGGCTGAGTAGTATTCCATTGTGTAAATGTACCACAGCTCTTTTATCCACTCATCTATTGATGGGCACTTGGGCTGTTTCCAAATCTTAGGTATAGTAAATAACACTGCAATGAACATAGGAGTACGTATATTCTTTTGATTTAGTATTTCATCTTTCTTTAAAAATATTCCAAGAAATGTAATGCTGCCATAAGGCAGTTCAATTTGTAATCTTTTGAGGTAACTCCATACTGTTTTCCACAGTGGTTGCACCAATCTGCATTCCCACTAAGAGTGCACTAGGGTTCCCTTTTCTCCACATCCTTGACAACACTTGTTATTTGTTGATTTATTGATGGTCGTTGTGAGGTGATATCTCATTGTTGTTTTAATTTGCATTTCTCTGGTGATTACTGACATTATATATTTGGTGCATTAAGCCCTTATCAGATGTATTGGTGAATATCTCTTTCCATTCAATGGGTTGTCTTTTCATTTTGTTCATAGTTTCCTTTTCTGTGCAAACACTTTTAAGTTTGATGTAGTCCCATTTGTTTATTTTTTTCTTTTGTTTCTCTTTCCTGAGGTGATATATCAGGAAAATAAATATTACTACAAAAAATGTTCCAGATTTTACTGCCTATGTTTTCTTCTAGAATTTTTATGGTTTCTAGTCCAACATTTTTTTTTTAATTCACTTTGACTTTACTCTTGTGTATAGTTTAACAAAGTGGTCTAATTTCTTTCTATCTTTCTTTCTTCCTTTCTTTCTTTCTTTCTTTCTTTCTTTCTTTCTTCTTCCTTTCTTTTTCTTTCACATATCTGTCCAATTATTCTGAACACCATTTATTGAATAGACCATCTTTTCCCCATTATCAAATACTAATTGTCTATGAAACCATGGGTTTATTTCTGGACTCTCTATTCTGGTCTTTGATCTATATTTCTGTTTTTATGCCAGTACCATGCTGTTTTTATTACTATGGCCTTGTATTATAGTTTGATGTCAAGTGGTATCATTTCTCCAGCTTTGTTCTTTCTCAAGATTTCTGTGGCTATTCAGAGATTTTTTTGTGGTTGCATATACACTTTTAGAATATTTGTTCAAGTTCTATGAAATAATCCCTGGGATTTACATTGAATCTATACATTGTTTGGGGTAATATGGACATTTTAATGTTAATTCTTCCTATCCATGAGCCTGATATATAGTTCTACTTACTTGTATCTTCTTCAATTTCTTCAACATCTTATACTTTCCTGAGTACAGGTCTTTTACATCCTTGCTTAAATTTATTCCTAGGTATTTTATTCTTTTTGAAGCAGTTGTGAATGGGATTGTTTTCTTAGTTTCCCCTTCTGATAGTTCATTATTGGTGTATAAAAATGCAACTGATTTTTGGATGTTTATTTTGTATCCTTCTACTTTACTAAATTTGTCAGTTCTAGTAGTTTTGTGGTATAATCTTTAGGGTCCTCTTTATACATTATCATGCCATCTGAAAATAATTACAGTTTTACTTTTTCCTTTCTAATCTTATGTTCCATGTTAAATTTACATTGTCCTAGTTTCCTGTGTCATGGTAGCCAGCTACAGTCTTTAACAAAAAAAGAAAAAGAAAAAAAAGAAAAGAAAAGTAAAACCATAAACCTTATATCTGAAGGTTGTATGGGATAAGTTATGACACTACAAAGCCATGATTGGCAGTCATCATATTCTTCCACTATCATCCATTCCAGTTTGCTCTCACTATCTGTTATACTTCTGCAGGTCTAAGCTGTTTGTCCCATCAGGTAACCTGGAATCATTTCTGAAGGATCTGAGTTAATGTACACTCCTTGAGTTGTAGTTGGTTCAGATGGATATTCATACCTACCACCAGGGAGGGTAGCACGAGGAAGTGCCCAGTAATTCCCATGAGTTCTAGACATTCTTCTACCTGCCTTCATTATATAGGAACTAGTGCCCCCGTGCACAAAATTCATGCACATTAAAAGGAGATTAATTAGAGGAAATATTTTAACATTGCTATTTGCCCTTTCTCTATAATAGAAGTGTTAGAGATGAAAAAAAAATAGTAAAATGTATATGAAAATTCCCCTCCTGTCAGAGTCTGGGGCACGCCGCAGGACCCAGAGTCAAGTCCTCACCTGCCTGCACGTGCCTTGAAATCACACAAGACCCAGACCCGGTTGGCCCCACCCCTGTCAAGCCCTGCAGGGCGGGGGGCACAGCCTTAGGTCCCCCCATCAAGTCCCACCAGGCAGAGGGCATGGCCTCATGTCCCCCATCAAGCCCTGCTAGGCGGGGTGTGTGGCCTCAGGTCCCCCAGTTCCTGTGCAGGGGTGGGGTTCGTGGCCTCAGGTCCCCCAGCCCAGCCTCAGGTCTCCTGGCCCTGGTGCAAGGGTGCAAGGGCGCAAGGGCGCAAGGGCATGAGGATGTGAGGGCATGATGGCCATTTGCATATTAGCTCTTTATTATTTAGGATAACCTTATATCTTTATGATAACAAGGGTCAATTTCTCTTGCCAACACAGGAATTTTTTCTGACTCTTGGAATACTGACATGAGGAGCCTGAAATGACTATGTGGCAGTTATTGATGTAGGTTTATTGGAACCCTTTTTGTGTCTCCTGAAATAAATCCCTTTCTACCACAACTGATTTATATTAATGAGGAGTATATGAATTAGGTGACTTTTAGAAAACGCCTAAGGTTGAGGGCTGGTTGCCAGGAGAGTCAACCATGTGATTAGAGTGTTGGAACTTTCAGTTCTACACCCCTGTCTTCCAAGGGGGGAAAGGGAATGGAGGTTGAATCAATCACCAAGGGCTAATGATTTAATCAAGCGTGGCTTAGTGGTGAAACTTCCAAAAAACCCGAAAGGGTGACATCTGGGAGCTTCCTAGTCTGTGAGCACATGCAAATGAAAATTCCATGCCCTTTCCCCATCCCTTGCCTTTTGCATCTCTTCCATCTGGCTGTTTCTCACTTATATCCTTTTATAATAAATCAGTGATCTAGTAAGTAAAACATTTCTCTGAGTTCTGTGAGCTTCTCTAGCAAATAAATCAAAACCAAAGAGCAGGTTGTGAGAACATGTGATCTATAGCCAGTCTGTCAGAAATATACATGATAACATGGGCTTGCCATTGGCATCTGTAGTTTCCAGGCAGATAGTGTGAGAACAAAGTTTAATTCTTGGACACTCAGAGCTGGGGTCTGAGAATTGCTTGTTGATTGTGGGGAAAACCCACCCCACAAACATTGAAATTGGTTTCAGATCACCTTTTAATTAGACAGAATTATCCAAAGATAATCAAATACATCTAATAATCAGATCTGATTATACCCCTTTCCTTATTATGCTCTGTTAAATGGCCTTAGGGAAGGAATGGGAAGTACAATTTTACTATATATTCTTTCTGTTACATTTCAGAGCCCTTCTGTTGGGGGCCCAAGTTCTTTTTCAATAAATGGGCTCTGGGTCTGAGAAATTTTCTCATTTCTGAAATGAAAGGAAGGGATCATGATTTTCCATTCCAATAAGTGACATCTGCCTTCTCCTTCCTTGCTCTTGATTTCTTGTTATTGTTCTTATAAATTCCAGTGGGACCCTTGTTGTTAGCTTATCTATCACGCACGTCTTTTCAAGTCAAGACCCCCTGGTTGCCATTCTGATTTTGCTACATGTTACAGTAATTATATTAATTCTGACTCTAATGGTTAAATGCTGTCACTTGGCCTTGAAATATCCTAGAATCCTTTTATATCAAAGACACGAAGAAGCTCAATATCAAATCAGCCTCTCCACTCTCAAGCCTGAATTATAAGGTATAGTCACCATTGAACTTTCTCCACATATAAAGTAAGATTGAGATTAAAAAGAGGTATATCAATGTTTATTTTACAAAGACAAGAGTAGAGCACTTGACTGAGTGTGGAGAAAGCTCATCTCTGGAATGAGAGGAAGAAATGTTGATTTGGAAGTGATTCTTATCGATGTCTGACATAAGTAAGAGAGAGGTCCTTAACATATTCCTCCCTACTGACACTGTGAAGAAGTTCTTGCTATCTCTCTTCATTTGCTAGCTAAAGAATTACATTTTCCTCTGCAAGTAACATCTAACTGGTAGAATATATGGTGATAAAATTGGTTAGATATGGAGTGTGAAGGCAATTTTAATATTGAATTTATTTAGTCCAGAACAGTTCTTTTTGTACATATAAGGGCAACGTAAGCAAATCAATTCCATCTGATTAAGCTCACTTTACATGGTTAATGTGCCATGGAACTCTCTTTCTCCTCTGGTGCTTTTCCCAAAGATCACAGGAAGAGCATTTGCATGTCACCCGGATGCATACAAAGTCCAATAGATTCAAAAGAAACATTGCATTAAATTATCTCAGCTTCAAGTTCAAAGACTGATCATGTATGATAAACAAAACCAAACGAAATGATAAGATGCAGTGTCACATTTTATTTAACATCTAAATCCACTGACAGCAAGTTAATATCTAATTCATTGTAGCCTGACTGTATACTCATATGGTATAGCTCCTTATGGAAAGAACAAAAAGCTCAAAGAACCTGAAGGTGACAACTGTAATAGGAAGTTACAAATGATTAAGAGCAGTGATTCTCAACCTTGGTTATATTTTATAATCACCTGGGAAGCTAGAAAATTTCCCAATTCCCTGGCCTTACCCCAAATTAATTAATGCAGACTTCTGGGGTTAGGACCCAGGCATCAATATTTTTTTAAAGCTCCCCAGGTAATTCCAATGTATAAGCAAATTTGAGATCCTATGACTTAGAGAGTAGTTCTTACACACACTTCAAATCACGTAGAAGGCTAGTTAGAACTCTGATTACTGGGCCCCATGCCCAGGGTTTCTCAATCATTAGGTGAAGAATTTGCATTTCAAAAATGTTCCAAGGTACTGTTCTTGCTGCTGATTCAGGGACTACCCTTTGAGAACTGCTGCTTTAGAACTCATGAACCTCAGATAAGAAGTGAGTCCTATGAGGTTGCCATTGATATGGTGCTGGAAAGATGAAAAAAGCATACTTCTAATGGGAGAAGGAAACACAATCCTCTACTACATTGTAGTTCTGTAGGAGCCAGATAAACTGATCTAAATAAATAGTCCCAGTAATAGAAACCTGAAGTGTTATAGAAGAAAAAACTCAAGAAGCATGAGAACTTAAGTATGGATGTGGGGCTGGAGAGGACAGAGGAATATATTTGTGCTTTAAAATATTTGGACCAAATAAGGAAGGAACAAAAATCTAAATCTAAATCTTTATTAGTAAGGCAAACTCGAACAAATTATTTTACAGGTGACTTTCATTGCCCCATTAATGGAACAAAATGAACTAGGAAATATATATCCTACCTAATAAAAGAGAAACATGGTAATTGGCATATGACCACTACCCTTCCCATTGGCTAATCAGCGAGATATGCAAATTAACTGCCAGTCAAGATGGCGGCCAGCAGCCAGGCAGCTTGAAACTAACATGAGGCTTGCTTTCTTCAGTGACAGAGGAAACCAACGTTCCCCGCCTGCCGCTGCAGGCATTTGGGAAAG
>NW_006287680.1:829007-829786 GCF_000327345.1 Myotis davidii
CCTTTCCTGTCCTTTCCTTTCCTTTCCTTTCCTTTCCTTTCCTTTCCTTTCCTTTCCTTTCCTTTCCTTTCCTTCCCTTGCCTTGCCTTGCCTTGCCTTGCCTTGCCTTGCCTTGCCTTGCCTTGCCTTGCCTTTCTCTTTCTTTCTTTCAGCAAAATTATGCCAGGTAAAGTGTCTAGATAATGTCTTAAAAATCAGAACTCATCCACAGTGAAGTCTCTGTGTTAAATTGGGAAATAGTGAAAGCATTAAAAAAAAATACAGCAGGGTTCCTTTAGATTAGTAAACAGGTTATGCAATGCTGAAATTATTCTCAAGTATGCAATGTATAGATTTCCCATTTCTTTGAAAAAGAGAAATCTCTTGAATTTGGTGGAGAAGGGTTCTTTTTTTTTCTTTGAATTTAAGAGTGTCAAATTTAATTTGCCTCTAAAATAATCATGTGCCCTAATTTAATTTATGGATGACTCTGAGTAACTGGAAACTCAAATGCTCTTAATTACAAGCCATTTCCTCCTTATCCTATATAATAAAAGGGTTATATGCAAATTTACCGTCACTCCATCACAAAGATGGTGGTGCCCATAGCCACAAGATGGCACTCCCAGTCCCCTCAGCCCTGCTGGAGTCCCCCAGTCCTGGGCAGGGGGACACCCATTGAGAGCAGGCAGTGGGAGTAGCCTGGCGGAATGCATGCTTTGTTCCTGCAGCAATGAGGCAAGTGTACCGCCCCTACTGCGGAGGGCCTCTTGGCAGCAGAGGGCCTCTGGGCACTGGGT
>NW_006287680.1:830164-835671 GCF_000327345.1 Myotis davidii
TCCCCAATCGGCCCTGCTCTGAGCCCGACCAGGGGCTGCACCTAGGGATTGGGCCTGCCCTCTGCCACCTGGGAGCAGGCCTAAGCCAGCAGGTCATGTATCCTCCTGAGGGGTCCCAGACTGCAAGAGGGCACAGGCCGGGCTGAGAGACCCTCCTCCCCCCGAGTGCACAAATTTTTGTGCACCGGGCCTCTAGTATATATATAAAACCCTAAGCAACTGTTCAGCCATGCGACCATTCGACGGGTAGCTATGATGTGCACTGACCAGCAAGGGCAAACACTCAATGCACAAGCATGGAAATGGAACAGGTTGATGAATTTCAGAGAGAAGGGAGTAGGAGGAAGTTGGGAAAAGATTAACCAAAGATCTTATATGCATACCAGAGGCCCTTGGCCTATCCTGAGGGGATCAGGCCAAAACTGGCAGTCCAACATTCCCTGAGGGGTCCCGGATTGTGAGAGGGTACAGGCCAGGCTGAGGGATTCATGCACCGGGCTCTAGTCTCTAATAATGATGATAATGATTTTATATTTGAACTAGAGGCCTGGTACACCAAGTTCGTGCACAGGAGGCAGGGGGTCCCTTGGCCAGGCCTGCACCTTCTCACTATCCGGGACCCCTCAGTGGAAGTCCACAGGATTCCTAAACCAGCAGTCAGACTCCCCTCTCACAATCCAGGACCGCTGGCCTGCTGATCATTCCTAACCACTTTCATGACTGCTTGATCACCTTTAACCCCTCTGACTGCCTGCCTGATTGCCCCTACCTACTTGCCTGCCTGCCTGATCACCCCTAACCACTCGTTGGCCTGCCTGATCGCCCCTAAACGCCTCTGCCTTGGCCCCCACCACCATGGCTTTGTCCAGAATGATGACTGAAAGGTTGTTTAGCTGTCTGGTCTAATTAGTATATTATGCTTTTATTTTTATAAATTGGTCTTGGAATAAATTTCACATAGTATATTACTATTTACATTTTTATGTTCTGAAAATTTTTAAAAAAAACACTGCCTTTATAATTATCCAAAGTGTTCTTGTTATTGTGTCTGTAGTTTTGCCTCTTCCAAAATGACATATAGTTGAAATCATGTACTAATACTATGTAGCCTTTTCAGATTGACTTCTTTCATTTAGTAATATGCATTTAAGGTTCTTTCATGTCTTTCAATGGCTTGAAAGTTCATTTCATTTTTAGTGCTGGATAACCTATTGTCTTTATGTACACCTTTTATTTATCCATTCACCTAGTTCAGGATATTTTTATTGCTTTCATGTTTTGGCAATTATAAATAAAGTTGCTACACATATTCATGAACAGGTTTTTATGTGGACGTAAGTTTTCAAATCCTCTTGGTAAATACTATGAAGTGCCATTTTTAAATTTTGTGGTACTAATATATTTAGTTTTGTAAGAAACTGCCAAATTGTCTTTCAAATTGGTTATACCATTTTTCATTCCCACCAGCAATGAATGAGAGTTCCTGTTGCTCCATATTCTTGCCAGCATTTGGTGTTGACAATGTACTGGATTTTGGCCACTGTAACGGGTGTATAGTGATATGTCATTATTTTTTTATTTTATTTTTCAATTTCATTTGACATTCGATATTATTTTATATTAGTTTTAGTTGTATAGTGTAGTGGGTAGATAATCATAATTTATAAAGCGATCCCCCTGATATTTCAGGTACACACCTGGCACTATACTTATTATAATATTATTGACAATATTCTCTATGCTGTACTTTCTATATTGTGACAACTTCATAACTACCAATTTGTACTTCTTATTCCTTTCTTTACCTCTTTCACCCAGCTATCCCCCAACCCTCCCCTCTGGCAACCATTGGTTTGTTTTCTGTATCTGTGAATCTTTTTCTGCTTTGTTTTTTCATTTATTTTGTATTTAAATTTCACATGTAAGTGAAATCTTATAGTATTTACCTAAATCTGCCTGACTTATTTCACTTAGGATTTTATCCTCTAGGTTCATACATGCTGTTAGAAATGGTAAGATTTCTTTTTCTATGGCCTAGCAATATTCCATCTATATATGTACCACCAATTTTTTGTCCACTTGTCTGTTGATGGATACTACTTGGTTGCTTCTATACCTGGGCTATTGTAAATAACACTACAATAGACATAGGAATGTATCTCATCTTTGAAATTAGTGCTTTGTGTTTTTTTCAGATATATACCCAGAAATGGAATTGCTAAGTCATAAAGTAGTTATATTTTTAATTTTTTTGAGGAACCTATATAGTGTTTTCCATAGTGGCTCCACCACCAATTTGCAATTCCATCAATCATGCAGGAGGGTTACCTTTTCTCTACATTCTCACCAATATTTGTTGTTTGTTTATTTATGATGAGAGCCATTCTGACAGGTGTGAAATGATATCTTATTATGGTTTTAATTTGCATTGCTCTGATGATTAGTGACATTGAGTATCTTGTCCTATATCTGTCTATTGGTCATCTGTGTGTCCTCTTTGGAGAAGTATCTATTTATGTCACTATTGTTTTAATTTGCATTCCCTGATGACACATGATGTGGAACATCTTTTCATATGCTGATTTGCAAACTGTTTATCTTCTGTGATAAGGTATAATTTAAGATCTTTAGCCCATTTTTTTTTATTGAGGTTGTTTGTTTTCTTATTATTAAGTTTTGTGTTCTTTGTATTTTTTGGATAACAGTCCTTTATCAGATGTGTGTTCTGCAAATTTCTCCCAGGATGTGGCATATCATCTCATTTTCTTCATGTTGTATTTTCCAAGAGAATTTTTTATTTATTTTTATTTTTTTATGGATTTACCTTTGGTGTTGTATCTGAAAAGTTACCACCATACCCAAGGCCACCTAGATTTTCTCCTATTTATCTTCTAGGAAATTTATAGTTTCATGTTTTACATGTAGGTCTGTGATCCATTTTGAGTAAATTTTTGTGAAGGGTGCAAGGTTTGTGTCTAGATTTATTTATCTTTTTTTTCATATTGATGTCCAGTTGGTCCAGCAATACTTGTTATAAGACTATCTTTTCTCCATTGTATTACCTCTGCTACTTAGTAAAAATTCAGTTGACTATTTTTAAGGATCTATATCTGCACTCTATTCTTTCCCATTGCTCTATTTGTGTGTATTTTTCCCTTCAATACTACAGTGTCTTGATTACTGTAGCTTTAGAGTAGGTCTTGAAGTCGGGTATTGTCAGTCCTCTACCTTTGTTCATCTTCTTTAGCACCCCATTGGCTTTTCTGGAACTTTTTCCTCCCCATATAGAATCAGTTTGTCAATATCTACAAAAAACTTGGGACTTGATTATAAATGACTTAAATCTAAAAATCAAGCTATGGATAACTGACATCTTTCTATGCATTAGCATGATATATATATATAAATAAATTAATGAATATATATATATATTCATTAATTTATTTATTTTGTTTATCAGAGTCTTATAATTTTTCTTTGCTTTTACTACTGTTTTTAAAGTTGGGGGTCACTCAGACCTGAAACAAATCCTAAAAGTTACAATGATGGGGAATAAGTTATGTATTTCTAAATTTAGTTTCTAGGAGGATGTTGATAGTATGAATATAATATATAAGAATATAACAACTATGGTATGGCTTTTGGAGGAGAGGTAAACAATTTATGGCAATTTCTGAAGTCCTGCAAAGACTCTGAGGATGCTATGATTTTTAACAAAACAAAAAATATTAATAAGTAAATAAATAAATAGATAAATCTTGTGGATATCATGACAGAGTAAGTTGGAAATACCTGTATTAGAGTTGTGTTCCAGATGCACGAAGTGAATTACAACTCTCTCTATTAAACAAGTTACTTTAATTCCCTAAAAGACCAGAAAATTAGTATAGTATAAAGGAACCTACCTCCCAGTGAAAATACATTTAATTAGTAGAACTTTAAAAGTTGCTTTTCTCATATTAATTATTCAATTTGTAGCTTTCTGAATAGTCATTATAACATCTTAACAAGAATGTACAGAAGAAAACAATAAACTGAAAATTCAGTGTAGTATAATATGACTAAATTTGAAAATATTATGCAATATAACATTATACTGAGCTAATTCTACTAGAGTTTTTTTCTTGTTACTATAATCCCCTTTAATGCTATATTAAGGTCCTCAGATAATGTAACTTCATTTTAAAATGAAGTAATTTCTGTACAGTGGGGAGTGATACCTTGAGAAAACATGATATCAAGTTGTCCTTTCCTTTCCTTTCCTTTCCTTTCCTTTCCTTGCCTTGCCTTGCCTTGCCTTGCCTTGCCTTGCCTTGCCTTGCCTTGACTTGCCTTTCTCTTTCTTTCTTTCAGCAAAATTATGCCAGGTAAAGTGTCTAGATAATGTCTTAAAAATCAGAACTCATCCACAGTGAAGTCTCTGTGTTAAATTGGGAAATAGTGAAAGCATTAAAAAAAAAAATACAGCAGGGTTCCTTTAGATTAGTAAACAGGTTATGCAATGCTGAAATTATTCTCAAGTATGCAATGTATAGATTTCCCATTTCTTTGAAAAAGAGAAATCTCTTGAATTTGGTGGAGAAGGGTTCTTTTTTTTTCTTTGAATTTAAGAGTTGTCAAAATTAATTTGCCTCTAAAATAATCATGTGCCCTAATTTAATTTATGGATGACTCTGAGTAACTGGAAACTCAAATGCTCTTAATTACAAGCCATTTCCTCCTTATCCTATATAATAAAAGGGTTATATGCAAATTTACCGTCACTCCATCACAAAGATGGTGGTGCCCATAGCCACAAGATGGCACTCCCAGTCCCCTCAGCCCTGCTGGAGTCCCCCAGTCCTGGGCAGGGGGACACCCATTGAGAGCAGGCAGTGGGAGTAGCCTGGCGGAATGCATGCTTTGTTCCTGCAGCAATGAGGCAAGTGTACCGCCCCTACTGCGGAGGGCCTCTTGGCAGCAGAGGGCCTCTGGGCAATGGGTGCGTAGCAGCTGGGGTGGGACACTTGCTTTGTCACTGTGGCAACTAGGCAAGCATCCCTCCCTAGCTGCAGAGGACCTCTGGGCAGCTCGTGTGGAGTGGTGGGGGTGGGACACTTGCTTTGTCACTGTGGCAACAAGGCAAGCATCCTTCCCCGGCTGCAGAGAGCTTCTGGGCTGCATAGAGCCTCTGGGCAGCAGGAGCGGAGCAACCAGGCCCTACAGAGAGCAGAGAAGCACAGGGAGTGGGTATAAGTCATCAGGGCTTCCGGATTGGAGAGGGCTCCTCTGGGGGTCGTCGGGTATTGTCAGTCCTCTACCTTTGTTCATCTTCTTTAGCACCCCATTGGCTTTTCTGGAACTTTTTCCTCCCCATATAGAATCAGTTTGTCAATATCTACAAAAAACTTGGGACTTGATTATAAATGACTTAAATCTAAAAATCAAGCTATGGATAACTGACATCTTTCTATGCATTAGCATGATATATATATATAAATAAATTAATGAATATATATATATATTCA
>NW_006287680.1:837044-865720 GCF_000327345.1 Myotis davidii
TCTTTGTCACTGTGGCAACTAGGCAAGCATCCCTCCCTAGCTGCAGAGGACCTCTGGGCAGCTCGTGTGGAGTGGTGGGGGTGGGACACTTGCTTTGTCACTGTGGCAACAAGGCAAGCATCCTTCCCCGGCTGCAGAGAGCTTCTGGGCTGCATAGAGCCTCTGGGCAGCAGGAGCGGAGCAACCAGGCCCTACAGAGAGCAGAGAAGCACAGGGAGTGGGTATAAGTCATCAGGGCTTCCGGATTGGAGAGGGCTCCTCTGGGGGTTCCCAGATTAGAGAGGGTGCAGGTCAGGCTGAGGGATCCACCCCCCGTGCACAAATTTCATGCACCAGGCCTCTAGTGTTAAGAAAACATTGAACTATTCTATTCAAAATGCACATCTGTTTGCAAATTATCCTAGTCACTAATAGTCCAGTGCAGTGTATCTTAGGATTGCCCAGTGCCACTCAGCATTGTTTTCCTAAACATGAAGTGGGGCAGAGAAGCCAGAGTTCTCCAGGCTCACCTACTAGGAAAAGTCAGAAACTACAGTAGCTATTCCTTCTTTTGGAACTGGCATCAGAGAATGCAGGAGGGCAACATACACAATACATGGCATACAGTTGTCTCAGAATGTCATCATCACTGAGTCTTTAATAAGTCAGGCAAGCAAAAACATCTGGAAGCTGGGCTCTGGCAAAGAGAACCAGAAAAAGAAGTGTGCACATGTAAAATATGCAGTTATTTCAAATTGTAGTTATTGCTGGAAACATTCAGAAGTGTGGTTTGTGTGGTTCGGAGTTAGGGGTAGTTTCTCAAGATCTGGAAAGAACAAGACAACAAAGGTGTTAAGAGACAGTTGTTCTTAGGCAGGCTATCAGACAGATACTCTGGAACAGGGACAAGAATGGATTCTTGCTTAAACTTAAATGATTCAAGTTGAAGACTTCTACTCCAAAAATGCCAAAATAAAACTTGAAGTCAGCTTTGGCTGGGAAGCACTGAAGGATCCCACTGGGAACTGAATTCTGAGAAATAGAACTAAATCTGAAAACTTAGTGATTATGATAAGGCCTCAAAAACAATAATACAGGAAGAAAGTAGAGAAGGGAGAATGAAGAGGTGGATGGAGTAGAAGAATAGAATGAGAAAGAGGGAAATGTTTTGTGATCCTTTATTCTATACTAGGAACTGTTCTAAGCATTTTACCTGCATTCACTCATTGACTCCTACCAATTCTATTGTAGTGAGTTGGATGGTGGACCCTCAAAAGATATGTTCTTTACCCCTGAACAGTGAACGTTATCTGATTTTTGGGGGAGAAAAGGTCTTTACAGATGTAATTAAGTTAAGGATATTGAGATGAGATCAACCTGGATTGCCCAGTATGTCCTAAGTCATTTAAGGGAGATACAGAAAAGTCAGAGAGAAGAGGAGGAGAGAGTATAAAACTGGAGGTGGAGACTGGAGTGATGCAGCCACAAGCCAAGGCATGCCAACAACTACCAGAAGAGTAAAGTAGCGGAATCTCCCCTAGAGCATTTGGAGGAAGTATACACCTTCTGAGGCCTGGATTTTGGATTTCTTGCCTTGACAACAGTGAACAGTTGAATTTCTGTAGTTTTAAGTGGAAATTTGTTACAGCAGATGCAGAAAAGTAACACACCCATGAAGTAGATTCCACCATTGTCCATATTTTACAGATGAGGAAGCTCAGCTCAGAAAGTATGAGAGAGATGCTCAAGATTACCTGATTATCAGGTGGCTGGGCAAGTACTGGAATCCAAGCAATCTAGCTTTAGAGCCAATATCCTCCATCCCTACACTGCATTATCAATTTACAAAACCATGAGAATTACTTAGTACATGATCATATAAGGAGGCTAGAACTGCTTTCCAGCTTTCATCAAAGGTCAGAAAACAGTAAAGGTTAAGACTTTCAAGTTATAGTGACTAGCTATGGAAAACTGGGGAGATAGGAGGTGAGGAAATGATGTAGGTGGTATAACTGCTCTAATAATTAAAATCTGTTAAGTGCTCTTATTGGGATCACATAATCAACACAGATTTAAAACCATTAAGCATAGTTTTAAAAATATAATACAAAGCCAGGAAATGATCAAAAATATTAATCTAATGGAAATTTCTTAAATATCATTAACACATGTAGTTGTAGAGATTTATCATCTCTTTTGTAAAAAAAAAACAAAAACAAAACAGTTTCCTTAACATTACTAAATTGGCTCAGGAAGGGTTAAAATATCTGTGTTATTAAAATAAAGATTACAAATAAGATGTTTTAGTAGAACTTAAACAGTTGGACCTGAATTTATGGACCACTAAGAGCACAAATCTGAAGATCTGATTCCAAGATTCAGGAGTCAAGAAATGAAGTATAGAGTGAAGTTATAAAATGTACATGCAACCTAGCTTTCATCAGGGGTTACCTGGTCCCTTGAAAATTTGTTTTCCTCTACTTTATTTGCCAAAATGCTCTATGCCACCTAATTTCCCACTTTATGTCTTTAAATTTTTGCATATAAGCTGTGGGAATGGGCAGTGGTTAATGGTAAATATTTAACAACCATCTTTCCACAAAAATACCTTATTTTATAGCACTTGCCAGTGTCTATGCTGTACTTTCATCATGGTCAATTTCAAGCTCCCAGAATGCCATCACTAAATCTGGAGAAGGGAAGAGATACTCAGTCACACACCATTATGTTGTATTTCTACCATACTGATGGCAGTAGACATAATGAACATCAAGTACTATTAATAGGTAATAGAATGATTAGCAGATGATGTTTTGAGTATTTATTACTTCTGTATTTAATACAAGTTATTTAGTTATGTTTGTCATTTACTTTTTAATAATGGCTATATTTAACAAGAATCTCTGAAAATTTAATAATTCTCTTGAATCAATGCAACCTGGCTCTGGCACACACTGGGACTAGGATGTGTGTTTCTAATCATCTCTGTCTTTGAATTACTCTTTCTGCTTGACTTAGATTTTGGATTAGTTCACCATTTCATGCCTACTGTCCCTGTGTAACCTCACTCAAAACTCATTCTGAACACTACTATTTCAAGTTGTTATTCTCTAAAATATGATTGATAAATGCTATATGATTAATAGGTATTTACAAATATTTGGTCATGATTGGGGTTTATATTAGAATAACTTATACAACTAAAATTTAATGTTAGAATATTTTCAGTCATAAAAGTTATGTAACTACCCTGAGCCATGTAATTTCTCTCTAATGACCTATCTTTATAGACTTCTCCTTTCTTCTTGATTTGTAGACAACTTCCCTTTTTTCCCCTCTTGTTTATTCCTAACTAAAAATCCTGTTAATTTATTGTACAAGGTATATTTGTTAGCACTCTTACCTAGTCACTTTCCAAGACATTCCCCACAAACCTCAACATTTTATATCTGAAGAAATTTATCAAGGTATATTTTAACGTAAGTGGTTCTCAGTCTAAGAGGAATCATGGAGCTATTTGGTAAAATAACATTGCTGGTGCTTGCCACATCAATAAGCAAGAGTAAGAACCACTTCATCATCAGGAAACACGATAAGGTGGGTCCTTAAAGACCTTGGTGGTCACAACAACAGAAAAGATATTCAGAACTAGCAGATGCCAGGGAAAATCAGCAGAAGGAAGGCAGAGCAGAAAGTGGTTGAGTTCACACAGGCATCAGGAGTCCATAGGCCATCCTCAGATGGAGACAAGATTCTCACTCAGGAAAGCACTTGTAATATGCTTCCTGTTTCATCACAAAATACATGCAACCCAGCCTACACAGTGCAAAAATAAGAGCAGAAAACTGTATGGCCTTTGGAAAGAGAAATGGTAATCTGTCTCTACATGCTCATTATGTGCTTCTAGAGTAGACCAAGCAATGTTATTATCTTCATGTCACCCATACTACTCAGCACAGATTATTTAATAACTCTAGACTTTAATTTATGAATAAAGTAGTTCAATCAAACATTCAGTATACCTGTGGACACCACAAAGGTGCTGCATTGCCCACCTTCAGGCAATGCTATTTACACAGTCATTATGAATGACAATTCCAGGCAGGCTGCCATTCTTCATATTAGAAGCTTATAAAACCCTAAATTAACAACATGGGTAATCTCTATTGCCTTAACTATAAAATATAACTAAGTCTCTGTTACATAAATAATAATATTTCTGTTGTCAGAGAGTATAAGAAACATAGAATAATCCTTTACTATATGAAAGTAGCCTATCAATTTCAGTTTGTCCCAAATTCTTGTTTTCCCTATTATAATTTCAACACATGTGTCTTATGTCATTGAGATAATTCCAGTTTTTATATAAAAATAAATTAGTAGTCCTTAAGACATGAATGTATATTTCTATAATCACAGAGTATTAAAGAATATAAGCACATTACCTGACTTCTGTGAAAATAATCCTGTCTTATTGCATTTCATATAAGAGAAGAACATGCTATATTAGACATGGCATAATAGGCATATTAGTTTGAAATCCATTTCAGCTAAAATTTCCATTTTCCAAAGCTTCGTTGGATATCAGAACTGCAACAGTGCAGTCAGACATCAAAATAAAAGTTTGTATCTAAGGCATCCAAAGGGAGACTCTATTGGGTCTTTTCTTAGTTGTTTACATAGAGCAGATGTTTAATGCACATTCCCTTTACAAATAATATACTTTTCTTTTGCTTTTTATGCCAAGAAGGGCATATTGTGGACTTATCAACTCTATTTCCTAGGAGTAAAATGTATTTGTACCTGTATGGACCTAATTTTCTCTATTTGCATTTGAATGTAACATGAGAGGTTCTTAATGACATTTAATGGTATCTAAAATGCACTCTTGGTGGTAAGTGTGCTTCTTAAATGTGCCCATTATTTAAATTTGTTCTTATGAAGCCTGCTTCCCATATTTGGCTCTAGGTTGTGAGCTTTTTGAAGGTATGAATGCATCCTATTGTTTTTTGTATATAATCAGATATAAATATTTAATAGATGTTCATAAATATTTGTTGAATGAACAGGATTGCAATAAGTCTACACATGAGCCCAAATGGCAGAGTTATTTAACCTATTTAACAGAAAACTAAAAAAATTGATAGGACTGCAAAGTCAAAATCAACAGCTGAATGTGAGAAAGTTGGTACAGAGGAAAAGAATAACACAGATTCTCTTCCCACAGGTAGTACTCTGATGCAAAAGAAAAAAAATGAAAGGGAGGAAGAAATGAAGGGAGTGAGGAAAGGAAAGGAGGAAGAAAGGGAAGTATGGGAGAAACAGAGAGGGAGGAAAAGAAAATAAGTATTTATGTTTTCTTCCTGCTAAAAGACAAAGTTAGGGGAAAAGCCTAAATGTGAAGATTTATTTATATCTTATTGTGAGAACACATATAAATATAACTTTATATGTAGAAATAATATAAGACAAATTCTTACATTTGTCCTCTGCTTAATGGCCAGAAATTTATGAACACATTAATTCAATAAAATTTTTATTTAATCTTATTACATGCCATCTCTTTAGAAATATGGTGCTATTAGTTTTTTGCTCAGACACAATGCCCGTAGTTTAGGTGGCAAAAAATTGAATGTCACTTATAGAATTAAGTCTATATGAATTGTCATGCATTGTTGAAACATGGATAGTTAAGCAAAAGATTTTTAAATTCCCAAATTTCTTGCCCATCTTAAATATAAGCAAATATGTTTTATATCTTTAACTAGAGGCCTGTGGGATTGGGCTGAAACTGGCTCTCCAACATCCCCTGAGGGGTCCCAGATTGAGAGAGGGTGAAAGCCAGGCCAAGGGACCCCACAGATGCACTATCGCACTGACAAGGCAGGGAGGGATACAGGAGGTTGGCCAGGCAGGGAGGGACCACGGGAGGGCTCCAGGGCTTGTCCGACCTGTCTCGCTCAGTCCCAATTGGCTGGACCCCAGCAGCAAGCTAACCTATCGGTTGGAGCATCTGCCCCCTGGTGATTAGTGGTCATGGCAAGTGGTTGAGCAGCCTTAGCATATCATTAGCATATTATGCTTTGATCGGTTGAACAGTCGACTGGTCAACCGACACTTAGCATATTAGGCTTTTATTATATAGAATTATATAGTACTGGTTTTTTAATTGCAATTATTGATCATGGGGTAGATTCAGTAATTTTTCTTCTTAATTATAAAAATAAAAAATATAGACTAGCTCTTGAGACTTCATCTTAAATATCACTTTCATCCATATTATGTAGTCTAAGCATGTCAAACTCATGGCCCGCGGGCCCCATGCCGCATTTATTTGGCCCATGTTAGCCTTTGAGTTTGACATGCTTGATGTAATCCATTCAATACCCCTATATTCAAGTTTAAATTTGGGAAGGGAGCTTAGCATGAGAGGTACAGAGATGAGAGATGTGGTTCCTGACTTGGATTAACCTAAAGTCTAATGAGGAAAATGAAGTAACAAAAACAAAGATCACAGCCTAAAGAAATTAGGGAACATTTTCTGGGAAGAGAACTTGATTTTTCAGCTGCAGCAAGTGTAATTAGCCAACTTCTTCTAGCTGCAATGTCTTTTTATTTTTTTATTGTATTTATTGGGGTGACATTGGCTAATAAATTTTATAGGTTTCAAGTGTACGGTTCTGTAATACATCATCTGTATATTGTATTGTGTGTTAACCACCAAAATCAAGTATTTTCCCCATCACCATTTATCCCCATTTACCAGTACTCTCTTCTACCTGCCTCCACCCCCCTTTCCCTCTGGTAATCACCAAACTGTCATCTGTGAGGTTTTTCCCCCTTCATGGTCGGTAATAGAGTTTGAATTGAGAGCACACTTATCCTGAATAGCCCCAACCAGAGACTGACAAGGCTATAGCAATAGGCTTTGGTCATTTCTGCCCCACATGGGATTCTTCTGATAGTCTCCAGTACCGAGTTCCCTGCTGGGTTGACTTAGATTCTGTAAGTATGAGATAATACTTCACTGTGGTTTTTATTTGCATTACCCTGATAATTAATGATACTGTGTACATTTTATGTATTTGCTGGCCATCTGTATGTCTTCTTTGGGAAAATATCTATTCAGATCTTTTGACCATTTTTTAATTAGATGGGTTTATTTTTTCTGTCAAGTTGTTTGAAGTTTCTTAAAAATATGTTTTGGATATTAACCCCTTACTAAATATGTGATCTTCAAACATTTTCTCCTATTCAGTAGGTTGCCTTTTTATTTTATTGATGTTTCCTTTGATGTATAGAAGCTTTTTAGTTTTATGTAGTCATAGTTGATGATTTTTGCCTTTGTTGGCTTCGCTTTTGGTGTCAAAACCAAAACAAACAAAAAGAAGACACCAAGACCAATGTCAAAGAACTTATTGCCTATATTTTCATCTAGATGCTTTTTTAAAACAATGTTTCTATCTATTTTAGAGAGAGAGGGAGAGAAACATCAATCAGTTGTCTTACTCTGGGCATGTGCCCTGACCAAGAATCAAACCAGCAACATTTTGGTGCACTGGACAATGCTCAACCAACTGAGCCACACCAGCCAGGGCTCTTATTGGGAGTTTTATGGTTCAGGTCTTACATTTAACTCTCAAATCCATTTTAAGATAATTTTTGTATATGGAAAAAGATAGTGGTCTTGTTTCATTTCTTTGCATGTGACTCAAGTTTTTCCAACACGATCATTTAAGAAATGTACTTTCCCTATTGTATATTGATGCTACTTTTTTATATATTATTTGACTATGTATGCATGGGTTTATTTCTTGGCTCTCTATTCTGTTCCATTGGTCTATGTGTCTGTTTTTATGTCAATAGTATACTGTTTTGATTACTGAAGCTCTGCAATATAGTTTGAAATCAGGGTGCATGATGCCTACAGCTTTGTTGTTCTTTCTCATGATTGCTTTGGCTATTTAGTGATTTTTTTTTGGTTCCATAAAAGTTTTTAAATTTGTTATATTTAGGTACAAAATTCTATTGAAATTTTGACAGCAATTACATTAAATCTATAGATTGCTTTGAGTAGTATTTACATTTAAATAATATTAATTCTCCCAACCCATTATTACAGAATATATTTTTCCATTTCTTTCAATGTCTTGTAGTTTCAGTGTAAAAATCTTCCACTCCTTTGTTAATTTATTACCAGATATTTTATTTTCTGATTCAGTTGTAAATGGAATTGTTTTCTTAATTTCTCTCTTTAGTTATTTGTTATTAGTGTATAGAAATGCAACTAATCTTATATATGAATTTTTGTGTTCTACAACTTTCCTGAATTATCTGTTCTAAAGTGTTTTGATAAAGTCTTTAAAATGTTTTATATGTATATGTCACCTGCCAATAGAGACCATTTGGCTTTTTCCTTTCTAATTTGAACACTTTTTTTTTCTTTTTTTTTTTTGCCTAAATGCTCTAATGAGGATGGCCAAGGCTATGTGGTGAAAGTGGGCGGGCATCCTTGACTTGTAACTGGTATTAGAGGAAAACCTTTCAGCTTTCATCATTGCATATGATGTTAGCTCTGTGGGCTTGTTATATAGGGCCTTTGTTATATTCAGGAATGTTCCATATTTACCCTCTATACCCTCTTTGATGATATTTTTATTATAGATTGATGTTATAAGATCATATTTTCTAACCCCTCTTTTAGAACACATGACATGATAACAATTTTGTTACTTTTATGGGTATCTCTAGACAATCTAGAAAAGGCAGTGAGTATGACAACATGTTGGGGTTTTGTGATATTTTAACTTTTATTAGAATAATTAAGTAGGATATTTGAATTGAAACCTACCCCTAAAGTAAATGATTGTCTTAGTATGGGAACTATTCACTAACAACAACACTATAATACTAAATTGTTTTATCTGAATAAATGTAGAGCTCACGTAAAAACATAGACATAAAATTCATATCATTGGAAGCTAGTGAATAATATATAAAAACACTAGTGGCAGAAAATAAAGGCTTTCATGTTGTTCAAATAGCATACATATTTCCTTCAAGTTAGCCCCATGTTTATGCATATGCCAAACCTGGATGACTTTTTATATATATAATTTAAATATAATTTAGCATTTATAACCTTTTCATCACTTTATTTCAGAGAGTAGGAACATGAATAGTTCAAACGCAAAATTATAATATATTTTGAATGAAATATTATATCTATATAGAAATCAGTCTGTGTTGTGGTTTGTTTCCCTCTGACATCTGGAGGCATCAAGTTCATTCTTATATGTAATTTCATGTCAGTATAGGCTGCTTAATTTGCAACTTAGTTGAACTAGTATCATTGCAAAGCAATTCCACTGTGATGGTTTTAACAACTATAATAATATTTCATACATAGTTGGCTCATAGAAATGATAACTGATAGTAACTGGCTGAAATTTCCACCCAGTGCTAAAATTCTTTGGCAATTGGCCATTCAGATTCCATTTAAATTCAGTGATGGAGACCTCACTACCTGATGAGGTGGTGCCTTTATGGTTTGACAGCTCCAGATTTTAGGCAATGCTATAGCATTTAAATATTCACAAAGTTCAGCATATTTCTTGGCAGTTAACTTATGGCAGAAATAAAGTGATTGATAAGAATAAAATAATAATAGTTTATATTAATGCCCGTTGTACATAGTATGAATTTTATGATAGAACATAAGCTGTGTAAACAAAGGTTACACTGTGTGTCTCATTAGGAAAGACATAGCACCCAAGAATTAAAATTAACATAAAGTGCCTTTTCTACCCTAGTACAAGGATCCATGCTTAAATCTCAAAAGTTCACACAGACTGAAAGTGAAGGGATAGAAAAATATCTTGCAGGCAAATGGTAATGAAAAAAAAAGCTGGGGTAGCAATACTTACATCTGACAAAATAAACCTCAAAGTGAAGGCCATCACAAGAGATAAGGGAGGCCACTTCACAATACTAAAGGGATTGATACAACAAGAGGATATAACCCTGATAATCATATATGTACCCAATGCAGGAGCACCCAAGTACATTTAAAAAAAAAACTCCTGGAAGATATCAAGGGAGAGATAAACAACAATACAATCATAGTAGGGAACTTTAATAACCCACTGACATCACTAGATAAATCCTTTAGACAAAAATATCAGCAAAGAGACACCAATACTAAATGACTCACTAGATCACATGGACTTAATTAACATCTTCAGAGCATTTCACCCCAAAGCCACGAATATACGTTCTTCTCAAGTGCACATGGCACATTTTCAAAGATAGACCATATATTGGTTCACGAGCAAAGAGTCTCCAAATTCAAGAAGTTTGAAATCATATCAAGCATCTTCTCAGACCACAATCGCATTATATTAGAAATAAACTACAATCAAAACAATCGAAAAAATTCCAACACTTGGAAGCTGAATAGCATGCTATTAACAATGATTGGGTTACCAAAGAGATCAAAGAAGAAACTAAAATATCCTGGAAATGAATGACAATGAAAATAAAACAATCCAAAATCTATGGGAAACAATGAAAGCAGTCCTGAGAGGGAATTTTATAGCTCTACAGGCCTACCTCAAGAAATAAGAAAAAATGGTAGTAAATCATCTAACTCTACAACTTAAAGAATTAGAAAGAGAACAAAAAGAAAAGCTCAGAGTTAGCAGAAAGAAATAGTAAAGATCAGAGCAGAAATAAATGGCATAGAGACCAAAACCAAACAAACAAAAATACAAAATATTAATGAAACCAAGAGCTGGTCCTTTGACAGGATAAACAGGATTAATGAACCTCTAGCCAGGATCACCAAAAAGCAAAGAAAGAGGACCCAAATAAGCAAAATAATAAATGAAAGAGGTGAAATATCAACAGACCCCACAGAAATAAAAAGGAGAGTTAACTCTATTCTAACAAACTAGACAACATGAAGGAAATGGACATATTCCTAGAAAAATACAACCTTCCAAAACTCAATCAGGAAGAATCTAAAAATCTCAATAGGCCGATAACTATGGAGAAACTGAAGCAGTCCTCAAAAAGCTTCCAGCAAACAAAAGTCCAGGGCCAGATGTCTTCACATAAATGACAAACTTACAGCCAACATCATCCTCAATGGGCAAAAACTAAAACCGTTTCCCCTAAGAACAGGAACAAGACAGGGATGTCCACTTTTACCACTCCTATTCAACATAGTACTGGCAGTCCTAGTCACAGCGGTCAGACAAGAAGAAATAAAAGGCATCCAAATTGGAAAGGAAAAAGTAAAACTCTCATTATTCACAGATGATATGATATTGTACATAGAAAACTCTAAAGACTCCACCAAAAAACTACTAGATTTAATAAATGAATTCAGCAATGTAGCAGGATACAAAATTAACACCCAGAAATGGATGACATTTCTCTACACCAATACTGAACTATCAGAAAGGGAAACTAAGAAAACAATCCCATTTATAACTGAATTTAAAAAAATACCCGAAAATAAATTTAACCAAGGATGTAAAAGACATGTAGTCAGAAAACTGTAAGACACTGAAAAGAAAGACACTGGAGAAGATATAAATAAGTGGAAGAATATACTGTGTTCATGTATTGGTAGAATCAACATCATTAAAGTGTCCATACTACCCAAAGCAATCTATAGATTCAATGCACTCCCCATTAAAATACCAGTGGCATATTTCACAGACCTAGAATAAACTCTCCAAAAATTCATCTGAAATAAAAAAGACCCCAAATAGCTGCAGCAATCCTGAGAAAGAAGAACAAAGTAGGAGGGATCTAGATACCAGATATCAAGCTGTATTATAAAACCACTGTTCCCAATACTGCCTGGTACTGGCACAAGAACATACATATAGATCAATGAAACAGACCAGAGAACGCAGAAATCAACCCAAACCACTATGCTCAATTAATATTTGACCAAGGAGGCAAGATTATACAATGTAGTCAAGACAGCCTCTTTAATAAATGGTGTTGGGAAAATTGGACAGATAGATACATACAAAAAAAAAAAAAGAAAGAAAAGAAAAGAAAGAAACAGGAATGGTAAAAGCGGGCATCCCTGTCTCATTCCTGTTCTTAGGTAAAAATGGTTTTAGTTTTTGCCCATTGAGTATGATGTTGGCTGTAGGTTTGTCTTAAAAAGCTTTTATTATGTTGAGGTATGATCCCTGTATTCCCATTTTGCTGATGGTTTTTCATCAAGAAAGTGTATGGGATTTTGACATATGCTGAAGCAATTTCTTCACTATACAGCTCCTTGGGCAATAGAAATTAAAGAGAAAATAAACAAATGGGACTACATCAAAATAAAAAGCTTTTGCACAGCAAAGGAAACCATCAACAAAACAACAAGATACTTTTCAAAAGAAGGCATAAGGAAGGCCAAGAGACATATGAAAACATGTCAAATTCACTAATCATCTGAGAGATGCAAATCAATACGACAATGCAGTACCATCTCACACCTATCAGAATGGCTATCATCAACAAATGAACAAACGACAAATGCTGGCAAGGATGTGGAGAAAAAGGAACCCTCCTGCACTGTTGGTGAGAATACAGCCACTGTGGAGAACAGTATGGAGTTTCCTCAAAAAACTAAAAATGGAACTCCCATTTGACCCAGTGATCCCACTTCTAGGAATATATCCCATGAAACTAGAAACACCAATTAGAAAGGATATATGCACCCTTATGTTCATAGCAGCACAATTTACCATAGCTAAGATTTGGAAACAGCCTAAGTGCTCATCAGTAGATGAGTGGGTTAAAAAACCATGGTGCATCTATACAATGGAATACTACACTGCAGTAAAAAAGAAGGAATTCTTACCATTTGCAACAGCATGGATGGAACTGAAGAGCATTATGCTAAATGAAATAAGCCAGTCAGAGAAAGATAAATATCACATGATCTCACTCACTTGGAATTTAAAGAAAAACATGAACTGATGAACAAAAACAGATCCAGAGACAGAGAAGCATCGATCAGACCGTCAAACCTCAGAGGGAAGATATGGGAGGGTGGGGATAAGGGTGAGAGATCAAGCAAAGGACTTTTATGCATGAATATAGCCTAACCAATGGACACAGACACCAGGGGGGTGAGGGAATGAGTGGAGGGGGTGGGGGGCAATGGGGCAATAACAACACATATATAATACCTTAATCAATAAAGAAAAAAAATAAATCTCAAAAGTTCTAGCAATTAGCTACTTATGTTCTTGCCCCTAAACACTCAACTGCTGTTTGCCACCCCATACCCTTGTCCCCAGTTGGTAGTATGACCTCTTTTGGATTGTTCTTATTTAAGGATTCAAATATACCATCTTGACATTATAATGATTCCTGATTTTGATTGATCGAACTCCTGTTTCTACATGAGAGACACAAGGCTCTCTGCTAACCACCTTTGTAGGTAGCCTATTAATGAGAAAAACTATATGAAAATATTTAGCGAGAATAATGAGGGCAAAAAAATAGAAGGATAGAAACATTAAATCAACTGACGAACTACATGAACCATAACTAAAGATGAGTGATGATAGAGATCTGAATCTCAGTGTTTAAATTTAAAATTACCACTTTTCTCCTTAGGTGAGCCAACTTTGGATTGAAATTATGTAGTAGAAGAAAGTGGCATATCTGGACAATAATGTGTGCTTGTCATGTTAATTGGATATCCTTAATATTTCTTATCTGGAATTTCAGCCTCAGAAATAAAGTTCAAGCACATAGCCATTGCATGATGTCCCACTGAGGCATGGGTGGCCCTGATGTAGGTGGGTGTCTCAGGAGATCATTATCTGGCTGGAAGTACTTTAAGAAGAATGTCTGTGGCAGAGATCTGAGGAGCTCACAAAATTCAGAGCAGAGTGTTTGGATCTGTAATTCAAAAACTTTTGACAAATTCTTCAAGGTGTGGAGGGAAGAATTACAAAGATTCCAGTTCCCAGCTTCCCATGTTCGCCTGCAGAGTTTCCATTGATTTCAAGAACATGCCAGGCTTGCATCAACTCTGTGGGGCATGGACCCAGGTGAGAAATGGACCAAACTCAGGAAAAGAGAAAGGCTGAACTAGATAAAAGAAAAGTTCTGTGGATAAATTTTAGAAAAGAGTGCCCCTTTTTTTCTGACCCACCTGAGTGCTAATGCAACAGATATAAGCATCCATCATACATTTAGAAAGCATGTTTATAATATAAACCAGATCATTTATAAGGTATAGCTATGCATGATTATATAGCATATACAAAATAACGAAAATGCCTATGTTCTCCTTTTTTTCTCAGAGAAATTTAAGCTGAAGGAAACTGGGCTAGGAGCAGTAAGGATATTAGATAATGCCACAATAAATCCTTGTGTTTTTTCTTACCAATTAACCACTGTTGCCTATTTTTTCATCAGTGAGTTCATAATGAGAGATACCACCTTATTCAAATTGATTTAGGGCCTGAGTAATAAAAGCTTAAAGAGTGAGAGGTTAGCTGGGGCAAATGTATTTTTATATGAAGGCTTTGTAGAATAGGTGTATCTGTAAGGCTTAAATTGTAGCCTTTATTTGTATGCATTTTGTGGCATGGGAATTTATTTTTTAAATTTTATTCAGGTAACAATTTATCCCAAATTGTTTATGAAATGACTTTCTTTTCCCAGTAATGCAGAGTGGTATCTCTCTCATGTTCAGTTCCCATACATGCTTGGGTCCTTTTCTGGCTCTTCACTGAGTGTCATTTGTCTACTTTCTACTCTTATGCTAATGACAAACTATTCTAATTGTTATAATTTCAAAATAAATATTGAAATATTGTGGTGACCCAAACACAGACACACGTCTCTTCTTTAAAACTGGTTGGTACTTGTTTTGTCAAGTAAATTTAAGATCACGTGGCCAAATTCTACTAAAACTTTATAGGGAGTTTACCTTAAAGTACATTTAAATTATATAATAATTTGAGTTCATATCTAGTATGTACTATTTAGTTTTCATACTGATTAACATACAATCAGAAGAGAATTTCCATAGATTCCAAAGAGCACATCTACTTGGCTACCAATGTTGGCATCACCACACTCTACATGTTGTTGTAGATGAACTATTCTTGTTCTCATCTGAAACCAGTACTACCCATTTTGTACTCTTTTTCCTTATCAAGCACATCTCTCCAGCAATTCTATTCTCTCTTTTTTTTTTACATCTCTCCAGATTTTTTCCCATTAGTATACAAATATGATGCCATTTCTGCCATCTTAAAAAATACCTCCTCTTGACCTCATTTCTCCCTCCAGTTCCTATTTGCATATGACACAAAATTAGTCATGAGCATTGTTTTGAATAACTCTAATTCCTCTCCTTATAATCACCCTAAAACTGCTTTAAATGAAATTTTCTCACCACTCCATTAAAACTGTTCTTGTCAGTATGGTCACATTCGGTTGAGGTTCTATTTTTCTAGGAAATTTTCAAATATATTAGCATATAATAATTTGTTATAGAATTATATAATCTTTTAAATGTTGCTAACATATGTAGAGTGATTTTGTCTATTACTTCCACTGTGTTCCTCTGTTTTTTCCCTTTCTTTTCAAAGAATGAATATTTTTCTATATTGATGATTTAAAATCAATTCATACTCTTACCTTTAATATTTTTCTTTGTTGTTTTACTTTCTTTGGACTAATTTTGCTAATCTTTTTTTTTCTAATCTTTTTTTTTCTACAGATTCAAACTTAATTTTATCATTTTAAATATTTTTTTCTAATGAAAATATTTATTTTTCTAAAAATTTTACATAGGGTAATTTATTACCATTAGTTTCAAAATATTTTCTAATTTTCAGTATTTTTTCTGTCACTTATGAGCTACTTTGACATGTACTGTATCTCTAATTTTCAAACATAAAATTATCTATTATCCTTTAAATTTTTACTTTATTGCCTGGAGGTCAGATAATATGCTCTATCTTGTTAAATTCCTTTGAAATGTGTTATAATCTATACAAATAAAAGCCTAGGTGGTCCTTGTGTGTGACGTCATCACAAGATGGCCACCATAAAGATCGCCACCACAAATGGCTGCCACAAGATGGCCAAGCACACAGCAGAGGCGAGGCCCAGCGGCCATTTCGCATTGTGAGGCCTGGGGGTCCTGCGGCTCTGCGCAGTATGGAGGAGGCTGGTCTGGCAGAGGAGGCAAATCGCAGCAAGGGAGGGCTGTTGGGGGCAATCAGGCCAGCAGGGGAGCAGTTAGGGGGCAATCAGGCTGGCAGGCAGAAGTAATTAGGGGCAATCAGGTAGGCAGGCAAGCGATTAGGAGCCAGCGGTCCCGGATTGTAAGAGGAGTCCCAGATTAGAGAGGTGCAGGCTGGGCTGAGGGGACCCTCCTAACACCCCTGCACACATTCCATGCACCAGGCCACTAGCTTGCTTTATAATCTAGCATATGATCAAATTCTGTACATCTTTTATGTGAACTTCAAATGAATGTATATTGTGCAGTATTAGAGTGCAGACCTTTATGTAAGTCACTAGACAAAGCTTGATAATTATGATGTTCAAATATTCTACATTCTTCATTATTTTTTGCTTAATTATTCTGTCAATTACTAAGATAATTTTGTTAGAATCTCCATTTGTGCGATTCCATGTAACAAATAAGAAAAAGATAAATGAAAGCAATACTGTGGGATTGATTGGAAATGTATTGAATTTATAGATTAATTTGGGAAGAATTTTAAATATTGAGTCTGCCAATCTATAAACATGGTACTCAAGGTAATTATTTAGATTTTTTTAAAAAAACAACATTCATTTAAATCTCCACCAAATGCTAACTTGACCTTGATGTGACTGATGCTGTGCAGAGGAGTACTAGGAGGAGGGCGGAACAGAAAGGCAGGAGAGTGTTACTTTTCTACACTGTGGTTCCCTAAGCTCTCACTATTTAGACACTAAGCCTCATCTAAGAGGACAGTGAGGGGTGAGATTCTTTTCTTAATAGTTATTTACTTGGCCATTATAGAGTCTTCTCTCTTTTTTTTTTTCCAACTTTCATTTCTAATTTTTATTGAATTTATTGGGGTGACATTGGTTAATAAAATTATGTAGGTTTCAGATATACAGTTCTATAATTGAACTCAGTAGCTGCAATTTTAGTCAAAAGTCTTTGCACATATTTTAGGTTTTATATTTATTTAAGCTATCAAAGTTTTAATCTTTAAAAAATTATTATTTTTTGTTTTTCTGATATGTAAAAATATAATTAATTTTTGTATATAAGCCTTGTATCCAAAAACCTTGGTAATTTTAATTATTAATCTTAATATTTCATTTGTAGATCTTTGTGTTTTTAACATATACAATTTTATAATGTGCAAAAATATTATATTCTCCTTTTCCTCATCCTTATAATTTTATTTCTCTTTACTTGCTAAGACTAGAATGTAATGATAAATAAAGCTGGTGAGAAAGGCTATCTTTGTCTCATTCCCAACCACAGGAAAGTCTCTACAATATTTCACTATTTTTTATTTTTTTCTTTATTGATTAAAGTATTACATATGTGTCCTCCCCCCCACCCCGCCTCCCCACTCCCTTGCTCATGCTCTCACCCCACAGGAGTCTGTGTCCATTGGTTAGGCTTATATGCATGCATACAAGTCCTTTGGTTGATCTTTCCCCCTTACCCCCACCCCCTCTATCTTCCCTTTGAGGTTTGACGGTCTGATGGATGCTTCTCATAATTACATGCTTGCTGTAGGATTTTTCTATATTCTCTCCATCATATTAAGGTACTCTGCTCCTATTAGTGTTTTGCTAAGAGGTTTTTGGCCTAAATTAATGTAGTGTTCTATCAGAGGCTTTTTCTTCATATATTGGAACGATCATATGATTTTTTTCTCTTTGTTTTCCTTCTTGTCTATGTGGTGAATTACATTATCTGTTTTCAAATGTTAAACAACTAACTGCAAATTCCTGACATAAACTCAACTTGGTTAAGATGTAGTTCCATTGCATATTGCTAGAATATATCTTTTCATATTTTTATTAGGATTTTTGTATCTATACTCAAGGGTTTTTTTTCATTCTCACCTAAGGATTTTTTTTTTCATTGATTTTTTTAAAGAGAGTGGAGAGGACAGGGGAAAGAGAGAAAGAGAGAAGCATTGATGTGAGACACATCGATTGATTACCTCCCACACACACCCTGACCAGGCTAGGGATACTTATTTTTCTTTCTTTTTTTAAAAATATATTTTATTGATTTTTTACAGAGAGGAAGGGAGAGGAATAGAGAGTTAGAAACATTGATGAGAGAGAAACATCACCCAGCTGCCTCCTGCCGCCCTCCCATAGGGATGTGCCTGCAACCAAGGTACATGCCCTTGACTGGTATCGAACCGAGAGAGTTAGAAACATTGATGAGAGAGAAACATCAACCAGCTGCCTCCTGCACCCGCCTCCCTCCTCCCCCACACTGGGGATGTGCCCGCAACCAAGGTACATACCCTTGACCGGAATCGAACCCGTGACACTTCAGTCCACAGGCTGACGCTCTATCCACTGAGTCAAATGGGTGCTGGCTTTATTTTTCAACTACAATAACTAAAATACAGGTTGCTATTGGGAAAAGGATAAAAACTAGACAAATGGAACAGAACAGAGAGTTCACAGGCAGACGAACATTTGATTTATGGCAAAGTTGATAGTGCAATGTGGTGGAGAAAGAATTATCTAATAAGTACGTGGGTGAATAGGGCATCTGTGTGGAAAAAAAATATTATGAGCCCTACCTTCTATCATATACAAAATATCAGTTCCAGATGCACTATACACCTAAATGTGAAAGGTAAGATATATATCAAAATTCTAGAGAATATGGGACAATCTATTCTTTATCCTGAGGTAGGCAAAAGTTTATTGAACAGGATATATAAAGCATCAACTATAAAGGAAAACTTTGATAAATTGGAATCTATTAAAATTAAGAGCTTCTCTTAAAAAAGACAATAATAAGAGAGTAAATAGCAAACTACAGAGTGAGTAGCCAATCCTCATTTTTCCTGGATTTCGCACTTGTGAATTTGCTTAATACCCTTTTTCACTTGCAACCCCAAAATCAATACCCCCAGTGCTTTCGTGGTCATATACAGACATGTGCAGAGTGGCAACATTTTGAGCCACTCAAAGTGCACATTCCCAGCTGAGGCCAAACAAAGTGACTCTACCTTCTTGTTTCAGCTCTCATAATGTAATGAAGTGTCCTTTTCCCAGGATATTTAGTTCATATTTTTTGCGTTTTGAGGGGGTTTTTGTTTTTTATTTTGCTGTTTCAAATGTCCCTGAAGCAGAGTGTCAAATTGCTGCTTACTGTTCAAAGTTCAAGAATGCTGTTCTGTGCATTACTTATAAAATGCATGTTAGACAAGCTTCATAGACATGAGTTATAGTACTATTGGTCCTGAGTTTAATGTTTCATTCTGTTTTTTAATCCTCACTGGATGATATTGAGAGAGAAAGATAGAGAGAAGAACATTGATGTAAGACAGAAACATTGATTGTGTGCCTCCTGTACGTGCCCAACAAGGAATCAAGCCTGCCACCTTTAGTGTACAGAATAATGCTCCAACTAACTGAGCCACGCTGCCAGGGTGGCCAAGAGTTTAATGATAATAGATCAACAATATATATCAAAAGAAATATATTTACACAGGAAACACATAGAATAATGTGATATATAAATCAGTTGACAAAAATGTTGTCCCCAGAGGCTTGTAGGAACCTAATCCTGTATTTCGTATAGGAGCAGTGGTTCATTATTCGTTAACTCCATCTTCATGATGACTTTATAGAACATAATTATTGCAAATAACAAGAATTCACTGTATGTAAAATACACAGGTTTTATAAAAACTCATTTTCCTAATATATAATAAAGTCTTATAAAACAATAAGAAAATAATAGGCATCCTAATATAAACATAGGCAAAACACTGTACAGATATTTCATGGAAATGAATATCCAAGTGATGAATGTCCTTATGGAACGGTGGACTCTAAAGTATATGCCTTATCTCTTCCCTGTCCCTCAGTTTCACTCAGAAAAATGATAATCTATAATTTGGATAATATAAAGTTATTTTAAAATAACGATTTGAGCTTGGTGGGTTTTTAATGCAAACATATTGTGCTACCTTTACAGCAGTATGTTCTATGAACAATGGGGGAGCCATGCCTAAGGGTCTTCACTCATGGATTTCCCCGCATTCCTTGGCTTGCTACAGTACTAACCCTAATTCACTGCCCAGCTAAAGTCTCAACTGATATGATGAAAGACTAACCATGTGACTATAATTATTCAGTCAATGAAATATCACTTGAGTTCTATAATCTATTTGCAGAGCTTAAAAAGTGTCTGAAATAATATTTGCTGAAATTCATATAATAATTAAATGTGTAGGGTTTTAATTCATGGTTTTAGTATTTTTCTAAGAAAACTAGAGGCCCGGTGCATGAAAATTCATGCACTGGAGGGGGTAGTCCTTCAGCCCAGCCTGCCCCCTCTCATAGTCCAGGAGCCCTCAGGAGTGGGAGGCAACCTGGCAATCAGGGGAAGGCAAAACCCCCATCACACCTCTGCTGCTGCCACTGCCAGCAGTGCAAGCCTTGGCTGGTCCTGGTTACCTGAGCCTTGGGCAGCCCTGGGCAGCTGGGCAGCTGACATCCAAGACTTGCCTGTGCCTTGGGCGTCAGCTGGCCAGCAGACATCTGAGGCTTGCCTGTACCTCGGGCCAGCCCTGGGTGGCTGGGGGGCTAAGGGCAGGTCCAGCCACACCTGTGGCTATGAGTGCCACCATCTTTGTGATAGTGTGATGGTCAAATTGCATATTCTTTCTTTATTAGATAGGATAATGGGAATTATAAAATTCAATTCTTGTGCAAAATCATAAATAAATAAATAAAGATTTTATCAAATTATACCCAGACAGGTTTGTCAGGTCCTCTTTTTTAAAATAGATTGCTCATTTCAAAGAGGAAAAAAGAGGGAGAGGGGGAGGGAGAGGAGGAAGGGGAAAGGGAGGGGGAGAGGGAGAAGGAGCGAAAGAGGGAGATGATGATGACAGGAATAATCAATTGACTGCCTCCTGCACCACCCCTACTGGGGATCAAGCCTGCAACCCCGGTATGTGCCCTGACCTGGCATCAAATTGTGACTTCCTGGTTCATCTGTCGACCACTCAACCACTGAGCCACTCTGGCTGAGTTGTCAGGGCCTCTTTGAAACTGCTATATGCTTTGCCATCGCTGGGCTTTTACTCATGGATTTCCCCACATTCCTCTGCTTGCTGCAGTACTAACCCTAACTCACGGCCCAGCTGAAAATGTTGCTACTCTTTGCTCTTTTCTGGTGTACCTAGGAGTAATTTCTTCTGCTTCTTAGCTTCCATTGTACATTTCAGACTTTTAGCCCTTTCCTTTCAGTTTGGCAAAATATACATAATTATTTATGTGTAATCCCTGTAGTTCCAATCTTACATAGAGACTTAAAACTAGAGAAGTATTCAATAAGTACATAACAATTTAAAGAAAAATTACTTGCTCTATAAAATAAGTTTTGCCCTTGCCAGTTTGGCTCACTGGATAGAGCGTCACCCTGGGGACTGAAGGGTCCCAGATTCGATTCCGGTCAAGGGCATGTACCTTGGTTGCAGGCACATGCCCAGTAGGGGGTGTGGAGGATGCAGCTGATCGATGCTTCTCTCTCATCAATGTTTCTAACTCTCTATCCCTCTCCCTTCCTCTCTGTAAAAAATCAATAAAATATGTTAAAAAAATAAAATAAAACGTTTTAATCATAGTTTTCTAGGGAATGAAAAATCTCCCAAAGAATATAGGGAATAAATAGAGCAAAAAACAAAGAAAATTCTTAACAACAAAAGAAAATAAGCAGTGCAAAGTAGACAAAAGTAGTATGTGTGATCAGGTAAAATAAGTTCCTTTTCATTGTACCTTTTCCCTCTACATCCATCTCTTCCTAGTTTCCCTGTTACTGGATTTCCTTGCTTGGCTTCCACCTTTCACTCTGCCTTTGATTTCTGAGTTCCTCTTTCCCCACTCACCTGGCCTCGGCTCATGCCAGTAAGAGCTAAGACTGACTGTGGCCATAGCCAGCCTCTGGATAGCTGTGCTTTCATCACTCACACCTTCCCTACCCCACACACTATGAAGTTTAGTGCCACGTGAGCTCCGAGAGCACCTGACCAGTGTGACATGAGACAAAAAAACAAAACAAAAAACATTTCCTGCCTACCTTTAATGAAGCAGCATTTCCTACCCCCTCCCCAGATTTTCATAGACAGTTGACTGAAAAACAATTTCACATACCACTGATGAAACTTTCTAATGTAAGGAAGTCAGTCGATTATTTACCGGTAAGAACAGTGTCTCTGAAAAACCATTAATCACTCAGAGCAATTTGAATCAAATTTCTTATATTTATCCCAATAGATTAATACTTTCATTTTCTGCACACATAAATAAACATATTATTGGAAGTTTAAGTTTTAAATTGGATGGGTCACTGGTCTGCTGGAATAGAAAGAGAATAAATAAATAACACAGCACCTCACGGAGTGCCTGAAGCAAAAGCTGATTAACGTTAGTGGATGATGATGTTTAAAGCAATATTTTCTTTCTCCTTGCTTTTGAGAGAATGCACCATCCTAATGCTCTGGAGACAGCTGTTTTTTCTCATGGCAACAGCTGGAGCTATGGTACCCTGTGGGCAGCATCAGATCACTTCATGGACCATGTATTTCCCAGGAGAGACTAGTTAGAGTCTCACTGCAAACAAAGGACACATCAAAGGAAATGACACAACAGGGCAAATAATCTAATGGAGCCATCCAACTTGTTTTAAGCCCAACCTCGGGAAAAATCCTGCCTTGCCTAAATTCTATCACACTGATAATATACACATCTGATTAAAGATCCATCCCCATCAGTGCCATAATTACAACCATCATCAAAGACCTGGAATGAATAGCAACAGAACCAGGGCCAGGTGGTGGGCTCAGGGGTCACACAGAGGATAAGACACACACCCAGCCTTCTTCCCTGGAGCTCCAGACCCACACTTCTTTTTTTTTAATATATGTTATTGATTTTTTACAGAGAGGAAAGGAGAGGGATAGAGAGTTAGAAACATCGATGAGAGAGAAACATCGATCAGCTGCCTCATGCACACTCCCCACTGGGGATGTGCCCGCAACCAAGGTACATGCCCTTGACTGGAATCAAACCTGGAACCCTTGAGTCTATAGGCCGATGCTCTATCTGCTGAGCCAAACTGGTTAGGGCGAGATCCACACTTCTGATCGCCTGCTGGGCAGTTGCCTCAGATGATCCTACAAGTACAAATGTGCAAAAATTTAACTTATCACGTCTAAAACAAACCTTTCTCTTTAAATTTCCATACAGCTTCTCTGCTTCCTATTCCATTCCTTTCCTTGTTAATGGCACCAGCATTCACCAAAGTAATCAAGGTACAAATGAAGGCATGATTAGATGCTTGCCCCACACCTCTCATTCACCAGCTTCTTTAGTTATGTCACCTAAGTAGTTCTTTATAACCAATTGCCACCTCCTTAGTCATTTCTTATTCAATTTACTGCAAATGTACCATGTGTTAACACATTCAGGCTGCTTTAACCTAAAGCAGGCTTAAATAACAAACATTTATCTCTCACAATTCTGGAGGCTCAGTAGTCCAAGATCAACCCCCCAGCAGATGCTGGTTTGGTGAAGACCCACTTTCTAGCTCATAGACATCATTTTACTGTGTCCTTCTATGGCAGGAAGGGTAAGAGAGCTCTTGGGTACAATTTATAAAGTCATAATCCCTTTCATGAGGGCTCCACCCTCAAGACCTAATTACCTCCTAATACCACCATCTTGGAATCTATGATTCCAACATATGAATTTGGGGGAGGACACAAACATTCATTCCACAGCATTCACCTTCATTCTCATCCTCCTGCAATCCATTTTTTATGCTGCGCCAAAAATTAATCCTTTCTATTGCTCACTTGCACAAACCATTGCATAACTTCCTTTGGCCTTAAAATAAAAATCCAAGCTCTTTAGCATAATAGACAAAACCCTTAATCATCTGAGTCAAAGACTTATCTCCTACTGATTGCCACCATTTTAAATCGTATGCTCTACTGGTACTGAACTACTTTCATTCTCCAAATGGGTCAGATATTACATGTTTCAGTCTTTTTCACATGCTTGCCATCTGCCAGAAATACAATTATCCTTTCCCTTTCCCTCCTCTTCACTAAGACACATCAATATATCGCTAGCTTATCACAGATGTCACACGTCCAAGGACCATTTCCTACACCTCTTCCTTCAGCCCTTCTACCTGTTCCTTTGGCCTTACTTCAGTGGTTGTTCTTATTCTACTCAGCTTGGAAAGAATGCCAGCCTCCTTATCTATATATTAAACTATTTAATGGAATCGGGGACCATGTCTTGGATATTTATCACTGGCACCTCACACAGTCCCTGAAGTGTAATAGGTACAGAATAAATATTTTAAACTGAGTGGAATTGAATTGATCTGAATTACAATCTTATGGCTAAGGGAGTGCATGCAAATAAAAGATTCAAATGCAAAGTGCCAAACAAGGGCTCATAGCTGCTCAAAAGAGTGAGTGGGCCAGGGGGAGTAGATGAGATAGGACATTTGATAGTATCAGTGTTGCATTCATGGGCTCTTATGTTCATTCATTTTGGCCTCCACAGAGATACTATAAGTGTGGAAGTGAATGATAACAAAATGCAGAGATAGTAGCAGCAGGCCCCCTCTTCTGATATGTAATGTGTTCTTTAAAGGACTTGGAAAGTCAGGCAACAGAGGTGTCAGTGTGTGCTTCTGTTGGGGACAGAAGGGGTAATTTTATTCCCACAAAGGTAGGAAAGTAGAACTTCTCACATTTATTTTTCTTGTCTTGTGACAATCACTGCTTCATCCCCCATCATGGAACATACAGATATAAACAAATAATTACTATCCCAATCTGAAGTACATTCCTGTGGGTCACTTTGCCAATATCCAGCATTAATCTAAGGACAATACATGGAAACTCATCTTGCATTATCTGCCCATGAGGGTGGACCGGAGACACTTCTGTCAGGTCCAAGAGTCAGCCCGTGAAACAAATGGCCACTTTTGTCCATAGAACATTAAGAGACACCTTTATGGCAGTTTTGGAAAAACATTTTGTCCCTTCTTTCAGCCTTCACGTTTTCAATAATGATGAGTTCCAATTGTGAACATCCTATTGCAAAATAAAGAATTTTAATTGTCAAAACAAAAAAAAAATGAATATTTACATTTCTGGTTTATTTACTTATTCTTTTAAAATATTTTTATTGCTTTAATAGAAGAAGAAAGAGAGAGCTAGAAACATCAATGATGAGATGCAGCCACACACTGGAGGCCGAGATCACAACCCAGGCAAGTGTCCTGACCAGGAATAGAACCATGACCTCCTGGTTCATAGGTCGATGCTCAACCATTGAGCTACGCCAGCCAGGCTATTTACTTATTCTTTAACCAGAAAGCTAAATACTGGATAGCCTCATGAAAAATTTGACACCTGTCAATCTATAGTGTTAGTTTGTTCAGGCACCACTTCTCTTTAAACTCAGGCAACCCTTTATCTAAGTAAAAATGTCACAGATGTCAACCAGAGTAGGAGAGTGCTCTAGCTATCCCAGAAAACTAGGGATTCTGAGTATCTTGCACAGACTCCCTGCCCTTCCTTCCCCTGATGGCTTCTAATCTTTGAACCTGTCTCAAGGGAGCTCACCAGTTCCTAGAATATAAGTGGGAACTGTCTTTCTTGGTCATAATGAATTGTTGGCTGGGGCCATAATGGCTGAATTTCCTACATGCTCTTGAATAAACAAATGAATGGCTGCCTGAGTGAAGGGCCCCAACTCTTTCTTCCCTTATCACAGGGCTGTGACTGGAAGAGGAGGTAGGAAGACATGAACCTTTTGTGAGGAGAGGAAGTTGCCTCTCACCAAAAGAAAACTGCTACAGAACACAACTTGTGATTAAGCCAGCTCCAGACTTACGGGTTTAATTTAGAGGCCATCACCTTTCAGAACTTGCCCATGTCCTCACTTTGTCTCCTGCACCCCTCAGAGCCAGGACTCAGCTTGGTTTAAACAAAACAAACAAACAAATAAACAAATATAACACAACACAACATTGCCCTGTTGACTGAAGCTCCGCTTTCCTCCCATAAAGAACTTCTCTTGCACAGAGCTCCGTTAGAAGGCCTGCAATGTTCATTCTTCCATGAGCCCTAATAACTAAATCCTGCAAAAGAAAGGTAGTATAAGTGTGTCAGTACCTTTGTATGAAGTGGGAAGTTGTGGAAAGTTGAAAGTGTGACAGCCACAGGCACTGTGCATACAGTTTTGTTGAGAAAATTTCCTCTAATTTGAAAAAAAAAAACAGTTGTGTCAGCCTTCCTGGGCATGGAAAGCCATTTCCTTTTCTGCCAGGAAATTCAGTCTTGTAGTTCTGACCTGAGGAGATGGTGTTATTTCTTTACTGAAGCTAGAACCTGCTTAGTGATTATTTGTTCACAGGAGGCCTTGCAAGATGATAGATATAGGAAAGAGTCACCATCCTATGCCCAAATACAACCCACTGTTCTAGTCTTGTTTAGACTACATAAAAAGTATATTCAATGGAAGAACACAGACATTTTTAGTCAACAGTTGAGTAGGGTCAAATATCTATGTTTCTCAGAAGGCCAGAGGGAGAGAGGAGAGGCCTGGGTCTAGGTGGGTAAAAGGGTTGGGGGGCATCTGTAATAGTGTAATAAATGAATACATTAATTAATACATTTTATCAGATAAAGAAACAAATGAAAAATATCAGGAATGCACACAAAAAAAATGGATTATTTACCCTGTCATCAGGAAGCAAACCACTATCTTGTTAAGTAAATGGTGCTTTCACAAATTATCCTATGAAGAGGTTCCTCATCTTTAAAGTATCTCCTTGAGGAACTGAGGACATGGGTTGTATTTTCTCCAAGTTAAAAAAGAAGTCCTTCAAGGTTGAACATTTTTCATTGCAAATGTAACATTGAACTCATGGTTGTGAAAGTGGACCCTAGTGTCATGGTGACTAACATAATTTTATCACAGAATCTGAACAAAATCTAGACTTAGAAATATTCCATGAAATTCTACAGCTGTTCTAATACCAGATGGCTCACCTTCGCCTTTTATTTCCAGTTATTTATTGTTAAAATGTTTTGCAAATTACTTTTGTTAGTGACCAAATGAATACACAAGTAAATGAAAAATTAGATTAGTGTTTTAAAACCGATGCCCTAACACATTTATTCATCGATTTAATAGATGTTCACTGAATATATTTCATGTTCAAACTCTATATCAGGGTGATGGCAGTGTGTTGAAGGGTTCAGGAGGAAGCAAAGGGAATAAGATAACAGTCCCTCTTGCTAGGTTCTTGCACCATAGTAGAGGGAATTAGAGTGGAACACAAAGAATTAAGTATGAGGCAGAATGTCAGATGTACTATGAGAAATGCACCCAAAATGCCAGGGTGGGGTTAGAGAAGGGTCATTCATATCCAGTTAGTGAGAGTAAAGAGACAATGCAGAATATCACATTTGAATTAGATCTCACAATGTTACCTGGGATATGATGAAAGAATGTAAATCATAGAGTAGTATGAAAAAGGATGTCAAATCAGAAAAGTGCAGGGTAATTCTATAGACCCTCAGAGAGTTTACATACCTACCCTATAAAATTCAGTGTGTAATTCCTCCGTAGAGAGGATCCCCAGCTTTCATCAAAATCACGAAGGACATATTTGGTTTTATTTGAACATTAAGATTATAGAGTGTCCTCTACATAAAATTCATGTTTTGCTTTTTGGTGAAACAACAACAGCAAAATTCACATAAGTTCATGTTTATGAACCCTGTAGTGCAGATCTTAGAATAGCAAGATATTTGAGTTATTTAATGTGCAACACTAATGTTACCCTATGAACAGTTAAGGTATATAATCAACAATAGCCAAAAAGGAAACATTTGCAACCCCTTCATTTTTAAATCAAGAAAAAGGGACTGTGAGAGGTGATGGGTGATCAAAATCACCCGGCTTATTATTAGATAGAAGTAAGGCTAATTTTTATAGAACCCTTCTTAAAAATATGTGAAGAATAGATTTGTATTTACTAGGCAGTCTGAAGTCATTAAACTGATTTTGGACAATGAATGTGTATAAATATGTCTGGCAGAACTCTTAGTTTTATTGGACAGGGCAGAACTAGACTCAAGAAGGCCAATTGAAAATATATTTCAATGGCTCAAATAGAACTAAATATGATCTAAATCAGAATGATGGCAGAGCAAATGAAAAGGAGGTAGTAGGTTCAAAACACTTAATGCTGGTGAACTCCGCAACATTTAGAATGGAATAGATATGGAATGGCAAAGAAGAGGCAGATACCCCAGATGACTTAGAGATTTCACTCTTGTAAACTGAGAGAAAATCTTTTTAAATTTTTTCAACTATAGTTT